>NC_042511.1:14093301-14395406 GCF_900963305.1 Echeneis naucrates
ATCTGTCAATTATCACGGCATCTGGTAAACACATTTTGAAAGCTGGCAATGCCAATCCTGTTAAACCACTAGAACTAGCTTTTTCATAATATCACCAGTAGTTTTAATTGACCAGACTGCATTTCAGCCATGGAAAGCTTTACTGTAATGAAATTTCATGCAGTAAGTGGTACCATCCAAGCTTTGGTTTCAAAGGTAGTTTCCCCAGCACTGAGTGCGATGTGTGATTTAGTGTAAGTTCACTTCAGTTTAAGTTGTGAATCTATTTCATGTCAATGACAAATGTCATACTCCTTCAAAAAAAAAGGTGCACTTGCAGAACGGTTTTATTGAACTTTGTGATGGTCGACTATATCCAACGCAACATCAGACCTCTTTTACTACATTTCACCGTTTTCTTTAACTTGACATCTTCATTCTCTGGCCAGTAGGAAACAAACCATAACAAATCCTTCCCTCTTTTTCCTTCTTTACCTCTGTGGTCTATTTTTAGAGGGTAAAGGGACACAGGGAGGGGTGGAGTGGCAGGCTTTCTGATGCCTCACACTAATAATTCAGCTCCTTCACACAGCAGAAGGAATGAAAACCAGCAGCCAGCTGTGCTCCACCATCGGCACCAACTACATGTGACCATTCGGAAATATTCACTTCTTATTAATAATAATTAGAAAGCGTTTTGATTATCAACTTCCGTTCTCTTGGCTTTATACAAGTTTCTCGATCTTTTTTATCAGAACTACGTTTTCCATTCCATTTCCATTTGGATTAGCAGGATAATTGTTGTTTTATACATGTAAATGTTGATGTGAAGTGTATATGATAAGGCCGGCAATGTGCTGTCTTTGAAAATAGTCACTTTTGGGAGAAAAGGTGTGAAGAAGAAAAACCTTGTGCTTTTAAGATTGAAAAAAACTGAATATTAAGGCTTTTCTTGTGTTACTGGGTTTGTCTTAGTTCAGATTTAATCTTTGTTTAAACCTACAACACCTACCCTAAAAATCTAACCTAAAAAATATTTCCCTCTTGAATTCTCATGTCTTTTATAGTTCACACTCTCTGTAACACACACACACACACACACACACACACACGCACACATAAACACATGCTCTCTCCCATCTGCCTTTTGCTTTCCTTTCTGAGTCCGGTCTGCTCATCTTATGTGACCTAATTCATTTTTCTACTAGAAATAATTCGTAATCATTAAATCGCGTACAATCATAAATAAAATACAAAAACAAATTGTTCAGTCTTCAGGCATTCGTTGACTGTTCCTAAACATAAAAGATATAAAGAGTTTCATCACTTCTATAAGCAGATTACATTTGTGTAAAAAATAGTCTTCAAATATCTGTGAGAGCAACGATGTCTCCCTCTGGAAAAGCAGGATTATTGCAGGAACAGAAACAACCTGATCCCATATCCCAAAAGAGACCAGAGGGGATTACAAGGTTTTTCACAAGGAAAGACTTCACAAATTGGATCAAAGTAGAAGGGACAGTGTGTGATGTAAAGTAAATCCGTTACCCAGTATCAGTGCGTATGATATACTAACGCATTTCCATCGCTACTATATTTGCAATATACATTGCAGTTTACATAACCTTTATATTTGTTAGTATTCAATTAATGTCTCTGTGCCTTACCAATCCGTGAAAAGGCAGGAGCCATCCTATGCATTTTAAATCGATGATTTGCTTTTATTTAATAGCAGCTCTTAAAACCTGTTGACTTTATTTGACCCTGCATTCAGTTGACTCTCCGTGACTATACAGAAACATGTTTGTTAAAGCAGCAATTTCCAAATTCCAGCAGGTATACAGGATAAATAATATATCACTGCTTCATTTCAAGGGACCAAAGTCGGAAAGGTCTGCTAAACATTGCCTCAAGAAAGACAATTCTGAGGTACAGGAGGGGGAAAAAACAGCCAGCAAGAAAATCATGTTATCTGAGCTGCTCACAAATCATTGAGCTTTGACAAAGGGACAGAAATAGCTGGGGTTTTTTTTTTAAATATCTGTATGGCGAGGCCTCACAGCAGTAGTTACAGTACATTTGTTATATTAATTGCTCCAGCTGAAGCACGGACTCCATATGAGACTGTCTCAATCTCTGTCTTACCTGCAGCCATGGGAGCTCATTTGAGTCTCACAGATTCGATGTGGGCAGATGTAGTCCATTAAAAGCTTTTCCAGGCGGTCACAACTCTCATGGGAAACTATAAAGCAGTGCGCTCCTTTAGGAAAACATGAGAATGAAACAGACATTTATTAGTGAGTCAGTATTAATAGATGTAATTACATCTTCACTCTTCAGAGAACAGTATGCAAATATATACGACACACTTCTCTCTGAACTGGCTCCAGTCAGGCCTCTAATGACACTTCTCACTCTGTAACCTACGTGTAGCTTCTGTAAATGGCAGACATGCTCTTAAAATTTCATTTGAACGCTGTTTTATTAATCATCTTTGGTATGGTGACTATTCTTACACACAGCAGAAGCAGCCTACAGGTGACTGATGTTCTGTGGAAGTTAAAATCCCATTACACAGCGAATACCATAAGGCTGCACACACTCTTCCAATCTGGAGACAATTAGAGTATACACGACCATCTTTGTGTCTTCAGCTTCTTACATAATCAGAGTAGACACACACACAAAAACGTGTTACCAATGGTGTCTAACACAGGTCATGCATGTGTTAAGTGTATGCATTTTAAGTGAAAATGGTAACTGCTTATCAGTTGTTGCACTGATCCATAACATGTGCGATTTCCAACATAGTGTGGCATTTCGATCATCTTCTACTGCTTATCCTTTTCCGGGTCACGGGGGGTGCTGGAGCCAATCCCAGCTCACATTGGGCAAGGGCAGGGTACACAGGTCAGCGGTCCATCGCAGAATAGTTTGGCATTTTGGGAAATGTAATTCAGATTTATGTGGTAATATAATAACACTAAAGACCCACCAAGGTTTCTTTCTTAACACATTATAGCTGGCCGATTTAACTCGTTCAATCCTGACTCTCTGACATTTTGCTGGTTTCTCACCAACTTTCCCTAATAACACTGTGCCTAATCCCCTGGAAATATAAAAAATATATAATGAGTTGGATAGGTAATGTTACATTTGGGCAGCACTATTACAACTATTTCTCTCTATTCATTATGAAAGATTCATTATTGTAATTGTCATACAGGAATTATCAGTGAAGCTTTTCATCTTATGGCTATTCAGAAGTACATTAAATGTCCTCAAGCTGACCTCCCAAATGGCATCAATATACTTTGCATGCCTACATGTTAAACAAGGTCACTGTTTGCTCTAACTGAGGTTCAATTATTGCTGGATTAGAAATTTTGCCATCTTTATTCATGTCGAGTCGAAAGAGCATCCTCTCATTTCCTCAGTGACTCATAGAAGGGGACTGGACAGGCCCAACTTTTTAGTGTGCTAACGTCAGAAGAGGAAAGGAATAGACTGAAATCCATTGAGTATTCTTGACTTTTCCTACTGCTTCTATTTTTGTTTGCGGTGTTTTGGACTCGTATTTCCTGCTTCCTCTGCATGTACTTCCTCACTTCACCGCTTGTAATCTTTGTTTTTCCTTCATTGTTAAATAAATTCTACTAATTATTATACGGAATCTACACTGTCCAAAAGTCTCCATTTAGGTCCTGAATAGGCTGCCTGTGATTGTTGCACTGCTCTCCAAACTGGTGTTAGCTGTTAGTGTTAGTGTTTGCTATGTATCACAGCATTTTACATACAATTTAACAGTGGAGCTTAGCAACAGTGAGCTTCACTCTGGCCATTGTTAACAACATAAAGTGTAAAAACAGCAATCACTTGTTTTTCTGAAGTTCTGTGCCGAACTATTCCTCCTTCCAATCACACAGAGCCAAGCTTGCTGTTTACAGTTTTTACACTAAACCACGACACCCAGCTCTGTTAGCTACATATTTTGCAAAACCATGAAAGAACATGAATCTTCTCAATACTAACAAAAATGCAAAGAAGTGCTTTTACCAAAAAAAAAAAACAAAAAACGTTCTCTATAAATCAAATCACAACCAGCATGTAAGCTCAAGACAAGCTCATAGTTCTTGTTGACTCCATTAAGGCTTTTGGCTCCTTGAGGTTGTAACACATGCTTTCATTTCATGTTTGGAAGTTTGAGTAAGCAGCAATGAACTGATGTTAGAACAGTAGAAAGTTCATCAAAGAGCAGGATGTGCGGTCTCTGCATGTTCCTTCATCAGCTTCATAATAATCATATGCATCAATCAATGCGTAGACAATAATCGCATCCTGCTGTTTTTGGAGTTTGTCACCTTTTTTTTTTTTTTTTTTTGAGCTGCTGTCACATGTTCTCACTGGCCAGGGCGTGGTTCACAGGAACAACCTTTATACATTATTCATGTTTGTTTCTTTCAGGAGATGGGGGATTGGGGTGGGTGGGGGGGGGGGGGGGGGGGGGGGGGGGCAGAGTGCACACTGCACATGCATAGCTGACGGGTGCTAATGTGAATTACTTACATAATCCCATTTCGAGAGATTCAGAGAAATCCTGAACTCCAGTAACTCTCTTTCTATGATGGGGAGCAAAAGAGAGCAAAAGCCAATGCCAAATTGTCATCCTTACTGGTAGGTCAACAATTCAATGTTTGTCAATCACAAAACAGGTTTGGGTTTGTATCGCTTCCTTATTTGCTGTATTCCTGCAGAATCTCTTGAAATTACTGCACAGCAATGTCAATTTAGGGTGTTATGTCATCCATATTGAACATCTAGTAGTGAGGCAAATTTACAGGTTGAAGACCATAAACAGGCATCTGTCATAAAATGCTTCCCCACATACAGACTTCTCAAGTCTGTAACATCCAGGAAAAATTATTTAATTAAGACTGCAGAAAATAAAAAAAACCTGAACAAACCATTCGACCTTAATCTTGCACATAGGGCCTCATCTCATATTTCCGAAACTTGCATTGTCCAAAGAAAAGCATAAACACACCTCAAATTCTGATCAAATTATGACGCACATTAACATCTTTGTTGACAAATATGAACAAAAACGAAAGCTATAAATAAACAGTCCCACCTAATAAGGTCCATGCTCACAACACATGACCTTAACGGCCTACACTGTAAGATACTGGCTGTGTCTGACTGTGACCTGCTCCCTGACCCCTCTGCGTCCTCAGATCGGGATCTGATTCAGCCTGTCTCTGTCGTTGCTTTCCTCCGTGTCCGCGGCCGGTTCCGCTGTGGTCCCTCTGAGGTAGCACACCGTCACCGTGGTGCTCCCGCTATCCTGGCTTCCCCTGGCGGTCGTGGCGCAGGCGCCCAGCGAGCTCTCCTGCTTCAGGCTCCCGGCCACGTTGCTCGCCATCACCGTCTCCACCGTCGCGCTCACAGCGGCCCAGCAGCCTCCTCCGCGGCATCGCAACAGGCGCAGGAAGGCGTCTCTAAAATCCGCGTTAAACGCGTAGATGACCGGGTTGAGGGATGAGTTGCTCCAGCCGATCCACACGAACACGTCGAAGGTTTTCTCGCTGACGCAGTGGGGGCCCCGCTGGCCCCCCGGGGCCTCTGGTCCAGGGCAGAAGGGCAGAGCGCAGTTTAGGATGAAGAACGGCAGCCAGCAGCAGACGAAAACACCCATGATGATGCTCAGAGTTTTCAGGACTTTGGTCTCTTTTCTAATGGACACTTTGAGCTCCCGGTGTGACTGAGCGGTGCTTTGGGACACGGAGTGGTGACCGACGTGGGACTCGTATGAGTTGTCCCTGAAGTCCGAGCACAAGGGAGGAAAAAGTTCAGGGCCGCCATCCGAGCGACAGCTCTGCGCGTGCTCCGCCGCGCGCTCCAGGGAGGATATCATCCGGATCTGCATCTGGGCGATCTTGTAGATGCGGCTGTACGTGACCACCATGATGGCCACGGGGATGTAGAAGCTGATGAGGGAGGAGGAGATGGCATAAGTGCGGCTCAGGCTGGAGTCACAGCTGCCGTCTGCGCTCGCGTCGCCGTGGAGAGCCGGATCACCGATATCCGCCCTGTGCCAGTTCAGCTGCACCGGGACAAAGGAGATGATCACTGACACCGTCCACGTCACCCCGACCATAACGGAGGCCACCTTCTTGTTCATGCACCTCTCGTAGCGGAAGGGGCTGGAGATGGCCCAGTATCTGTCCACGCTGATGACGCACAGGTTGAGGATGGAGGCTGTGGAGCACATGATGTCGCAGGCCAGCCAGGTCTTACAGAAACCACCAAACGGCCAGAAACCCGCCACCTCGGCCACGGCCTTCCAGGGCATGACGAGGACGGCGACCAGGAGGTCCGACAGAGCCAGAGACACGATGAAGATGTTGGTCACTTTGGCGCGCAGGTGCCTGTAGCGGCACACCGCCGCGCAAACTGTGAAGTTGCCGAAAAGCGTCCAAACAATGAGCAGCGCCAGGACGCAGCCGGTCAGAGCCCGGTGTGCCGGTGACTCCTCCCGACCGTCGGCTCCGACCAGCGCCGGGCCGGCGGTGCTGTTCATCGCCCGGTGCAGCGGTCGGCCATAGGTGAAACGAAAAGCGGAGGGATCCCGCTCGCTCCTACCATTCATACAAACTAACAGTCGCCGGGAGCGGAGGCCGAGCGTCCGGACCGCTCCGTGCCGCCGCTGCTAGTGCAGAGCAGATTTACAGGGAGCACATGAAGCACCAGCTGCTGCACCGCGCACAGACGCACACTTTGCTTTGGCAGAGACAGGCGTGCCAAGCCACGATCACTGGATTTATTTACTTTAATACTTTCAATCTGCATTTCCGTTTTATATTCCAGCGCCCATTTTCCCCTAATTCCCACTCTGCATGTGAAGACATCCCATTAGTTCCATTGGTATTTAGGACTGGCTTAACATCAGAAAGTTGTTATGAGTCATTTTATTTACTCTTAAATCTTTCAGGACAAATGCTTTAAATTTCAACACTATAAATCAACAAAACGTTCACCAATAAAAGAAAGAAAAGGTCAAATGAACAAAGCAAATCATGCAGAACCCGAAAACACTTAACAGAAACACAAACTCACTTACCAATAAATGTATCTAAAATTAATCGACTGCTGCCTGTGAAGTAATAAATGAAACAAGACTGTATTTAATTTAAATCATTTTTGAGCTTGTTTGTTGAATTAATACTGGACCCAGCTGACCTATGATAATTTTATACTTGCATCATATATTTATATCATATTGCATAATATCGTTTGCCTGCCATACAATATTTTATTTCTAGCTTCTGTAATTGTCATGTCTCATTTCTCCTCTGTGTAAAAAAAAAAACAAAAAAAAAAACAGGTCTGATGTTGCCCCGATTTATTTTTTTTTTTCTTTTTCGCTTTTTTACCTCATTCATCCAATACTATGTTTTTACTACTATGTTTGTTTGCTTGTATTTGAATTTTCCAATGTGTCATGTTTATTTCAAAACTTACAAAGCCACTTACCTACATGAAGTGTTTGTAATCCAGTGATCCTCAAACTGTTTCGGTGCTTATCCCCTTTGACCGGAGGGGCTCCATCGCCCCAGCAAAACGCTAATGCCAATGAAACACGCCAGCTTTAACTAATAATAATAAACTAACAGGATATACGATCTATCGCCGGCGTTTGTGGTCCGTGTCGCGGATTAATCCGCGCTGTGAAGTAACATTAGCTTGCCGCCTCTGCGCGTGAAAGTTTGTTTATTGTTCCGCGGCAATTAACCTGCCGACGTTGTTCGTTAATTTCGCACGTTGGTTCCGGGTTACATTTTCCGCCTCGCTAATGTTCTTTGGGGATAAATGTAGGCTAATAATGATTACTTTGTTTACGTGTGGCCGTTTTTAGTATAGGATGTTTGTCGTCAATAAAGAAATGCATCGATAAAGATGACATGAAAGGGGAAATTTCCCCCAGTTCTTTGCGCACGTCGTGTCTGCGGCCCCACACTTTAAGGCTTGCAGGTGTAGAGCACGACGGTACTGTGATGTTTTAATCCCTTTTCCTTCCTTCTCTTCATCATCTTCTCCAGAAGCTCCCAGAAGAGTTTATGTGTGGATGTATGACTAAAGAGTTTTGGTTTTTTTTATTGTGTACAGGAGAGTGAGAGACAGAGGATGACTCCATGTTATAAACTTACTGCAGTCCCCCTTCACTCTCCACTCAACTTTCGTTGGTGGTGAAGTCGATGTGACAGCCTGATGTGTGGATGTTTCCCTAAATGCTCATGCACTTTGGTCCCTCCTGAAATATCCAAATATAGAACCTGCTCAGCGGCCCACCAATCTTAATTTTTCTTGAGGACTCTGCGTTATTTTCCCAAATGTCATCTGTTCATCCTCACACTGAATTTGGTGATGCACATCTCAACTTACAAAACCTTTGTTGTTTAAACATTAATGTAAACAATTCATAAGCAGATTAGGGCCACTTTTTTAATTGAGTCTTTAAAGTGCAATGTGTGTGAAATTTGATCAAAAATGTTTCAATCAATAGCGTGGGAATGGGTCATGTTGATGACGCCAAAGCCAAGATCTCCATCTATTGTCTTTCAGTGATATCAGATAGAATGACCATACGATCAGCTGCCTTATGAGTCCTATGTTAGAGGACAAATTAAACTCCCTTCCTCGACAGCAGGAAGGCGTTGGTGGAGAACTTGTCATTTAAGAACAGACGTATACTTTCTCTTAAGTTCTCAAAGCATTTGCCCAAATTTCCAGTATGTTCTATGATGACTGCATTGTCTCTCCTCTACGTGCTGCATAATGGCCATTATTGTTCGGACAACAAACTGCCATGACAGTGCACTCTATATTTAATATCCCTGCTTCCACAGCTCTCTCTCTCTCTCTCGCTCTCTCTCTCTCTCACACACATTTAAAGACACAAAGGACACCATTGTAGATAAAAGCGGTCTTTCAGGCCAGGGACAGAACCAGATGGCAGTGCTGAAGTTGGAGCATCGGCGAGGAACACTGAAATAGCACTCAATCTGTTTTCTTTATTAATGGCAGCAGGGTTTTGTTTGACTACAGATTTAAATGATGGAGACAGAGACAGACAGGCAGATGTAGACGGCGGGTGCTGATGGAGATAAGATTATCTCCATCGCGTTTGAGACTTTGTACTACATTTGTGCATTTGCCGATTTAGGACACACTGGAATTAAATCCATTTGTTAAAATTCCTTTCACGTGGGTCTTAATTTCCTTTCTTTACTTAACTGTGAATGCATACTTGTATATAATTATCATGATAATTTAAAAGTGACGACTTATTGTGCCATTATACAAGTATATCTCACCTCATGTACAGAAATGTAAAACAATAAATGGAATAGTAATGGTCAGGTTGTTATTGTATACAGCAGGGAGCACCAATAGTTTCTAAGGTTGCATTCAGCCCAACCAGTCCCATTTCTTGCAGATATCCGACTGCCATTGTCATCGTGCTGTGTTTCTCAGCAGGCCTCTTCTTCGTAGCCTCTGGACATTTCTTTTCATGCTGTTTTATCAACTCGGCGATTTCTTTCTTGTCCTTCTCTCTCCCCCTGCGTTGGTTTTCCTCCAGCTGTTTCTTGAGGCTTTCTTCAATTTTTTTCTGTTGTCCTATCTTCATTTTGAGGATTATCAACTCCTGCCTCAGGGCCTCCGCTCTCTGTTTCTCTGCTTTCTGATTCTCCATTTGAATGTCCCTTTCTCTCTGATTCTTTTCCCTCTCACGTCTGAGCACATCTTCCATGTGCTTTTTCCTCTCCGTTTCCTTCTGGCTCTGCTCCTCCATCAGTCTATCCAGCTCTTTCTGTAAAACTTCTCTCTTCATCTCCTCTCGCTGCCTGATGGCCTGCTCCTTCTCTCTTTGCTGGAGTTCTTTCTCTCTCTCTCTCCTCTGGTTTTCCATTCTCTCCTTTCTAATCTGCTCTTCCATTGCTCTTCTTATTTTCTCCCCGCTCTCAGCCTGATCCTCCAGCATTTTAGTAACGTTGTCAAGTTTTTCCTGAAGCAAATCCCTCTTCTCCTCTTCCTCTCTGCATATCGCCATCAGTCTTACCATTTCTTCTATTTTTCTCTCCTTCTCTATCCTCTCATGCTCCTCCATTTGTCGTCTCAAGGCCTCCTCTTGATCTCTCATCAGTTTCTCTGCACTCTGTTTCTCCAGCTCCTGTTTCATCTTCAGCTCCTCAATCTCCATCAGGCTTTTTTGCTGAACAATCTTCAGCTCCTTTTCATACCACTCTTTTATTTCAGCCTCTTGCTTCCTTTTCACCAGCTCCTCCTTCTCCTTCAGCAGTTGTCTCTCCTCCTGCAGCTCCTGAGCCAGGTCTTCCTCTGCTTTCTGAAGAATCTTGATGGTGTAGTAGCTTCCTTCATTGTTGTGCATCACGTTGTCAACTAAGGCAAGTAGCTCGGACACCTGCTCCTTATTCTTGGAGCTATAATTGCTGAAGACGCAATACCTGCCCCCGCATTCTTCTATTAGCTCAGCCAGATCCTTGCACTCATCTATCAGACACTGCTTCACGGATGCCCCTTCCTCCAGATGATCTCCACGGGTAAAAACCACCACGGAGAATCTCAAAGCTGGGGAACCCATGGCCTGCTTGATTTGCTGCACTGCCTCCTTCTCCTCCTGAGTGAACCGCCCGATCTGAATAACAAGGAGGAAAACATGGGGCCCTGGGTACAGGAGGCTGACACTCCTCCTCAGCTCCTTCTGCACCTCCTGTGGAGTCTGAGAAGTGTCCAGCAGCCCTGGAGTGTCCAGGAGCGTGAGGTGTCGTCCGTGAAATTTTCCACTTGCTCTGCGACAGCGCTGGGTGCCAGAGGAGCTGCTGACCTTCGAGTCAAAGATCTTACGCCCCAAGATGGAGTTGGCAGTGGCGCTTTTTCCGCTGCCAGTCTTCCCAAGCAGGACGAGCCTGATTTCAGTGAAGGAAGGAGCTGGCCGCCTGCCTGGTGAAACAGAAAAGGAGAAAGATTAGTTATGTGGGAATGAAAGAAACAGGAAAACACAAACAAAGGCCGGGCTTACCTGCACAGCTAATGGAAGACAGCTGCCTGCTAAGAGATGACATGTTGTTTCTGTTCACTATCTTTTCTCTCTCTCTCTCTGTCTCTCTGTGCATATATGTGTATATATGTACATCCCAACATTGTGGGTGTGTGTGCCCCGATGACACGTTAATCCCCTCTGAACTCAAACCATCACCATCACCATGTTTACAATGTCAGTCTGGAGAAATTGTTGCCCAATAGTCTGTCTCTGTAACAATCAGCACAACACACCTTATCTCTGACTAAACACGCTCCAGCACGGAGATCATCATCTGGCGGAGTCGAAGATCCTGCAGTAGTCCAAACAGAAGGGGGATGATAAGAATAAACTGAGTCCAGTGTGATCTATGTGTAACAGGCCGATTGAGAGTTGTGTTGCTTTATTGTAAATATTTGTTGCTGATTACAAATAATGAAGAATCAATGAACAACATTGATTTGCAATATTTAAAGACTGGACAAAATGTTGACAGATAACGTAGTGAGGAGGAGAATAACATTTTCTCCTTCATTTGTATGCAGACTGTCATCTCACTGGGGACTTTTGGGCAGCACTTGATACATTTTGTGTTCGGTGTGACACAAAGCTCCAACTTAAGACACACAAAGACAATTATGTATATGTTTTTCCTGTAAATTAACATTACTGGGTAAAATGTGCTAATATAATATATAGCGTGTATGCTGTGTATTTGTTTGCAAATGTCCACTAGAGGGAGGCAGAGGTGAGTGCCCCCCCCCCCCCCCCCCCCCCCCCCCCCCCACCCCCAATGTGTCAAACAAGTTGTTGACTTCTATCATGTTGTGGAGGAGAGGCAACAGACTGTGTCTAAGCTTTGGAAACCCAGGGACCAAAGATTATGAGTGAACTTTAAATGGACAGCATTTTGATTGTTGAATGATTGCGTTTGCATTTATTCCACTTTTGTCACTTTATTATTTTAATATGTTAACATACAGAAAGATATTCAGGGACTGTACAAGAGAATGCATTTTGATGCAGTAAATGGGAACAATTAGTCGTAGGAATTGTGATGAATTACATGTTGAGCCTCAGCTCATCTGGATTTGACAAATAATCATGGCAGCAGAGATTTTATTTATTGAAACAAAATCAAATCTTTCATAATGTCATTTGTGTAAACATTTTGGATCACACCTTTATCTGTCCAATCAGAAGCAGAATACTGAGAACATGTACTTCAAGCTTCACTTAGTTATGTGTGGTCTTCATTCATTCAACCATTCATTCGCCAGTTCATTCATTCATTTATGAATTCAGTCATTCATTATGAATTTGTGTGGGAGGTTTCCTGTGTGTGTGTGTGTGTGCGCGTGCATATGTCTGTGTGTGTTCTCATTCATGACTTCTGCCTTATATGAGCACTATAATTTCACACATTGTGATAAAACCGTTGATTTATCTTATTCTTATTTTCACCTTCCTGTTAAGTGAGTTTATACTCATTTAGCTATTTTTTGGGCACAGCAAGACAAAATTAATGCAGATACAAGAGAATTAAGAATTAACTGTCTGCTCTCTATACTTCATGAAGGGAGGATTTATTGTGGGGCTATTTAAATGCATAACGACTGAGTGTAAACATTTGATCATTACGGCTGAATTTATGCAAATCTTCCAAAAAACAAATTTAAAACCACATCAAAATGTAAAATCCCAGTGCAGCGAGTGCAATCTGTATTAATGACAGTATATCAGATTTATTTTTCACTGGACCAATAAACACAGCGTTGACAGGTAATCAACAGGTATCACCAGCCTTCTTTCTCTGGAGGTAGGCAGCAAGGTCTGAATGTTTCAATAAAAAGTAAGAGGTCCTATAGAAGAAAAGTAAACATTCATCCTTTCACTTACAATTCAAGTATTTACAACTTATGTAAACAGATCGCTGACATCAAGACTGCAAAAGTGTTTGAACAGTGTCGCCTGTAGTTAAGCTTAGCCCGATCACAACCAATGACAATTATTGCACGAATATGATATTATTATAAGGACACGTGATTTGACGGCTGGTCGCAGCCTGTAGAATCTGTAACTGACCTTGGCCCTATTTTTAACAGTACATAAAATTGTTGTATTTAAGGTCGTTCTGCCGCCGTGCTCAATGTATCCAATTCTGAAAAACAGCGTTCTCTAGCTGCTTAAGATGTAACGCTGTAATGTAAAGCCCATAGATGCATGTCTGGCAGTCAGGCCATCAATAATGGAGAGTCCATGCATGTTCGAGACCAGGCCTGGATTGTCTTACTGCTCCACTGCTCTGTGGCACATGCAAGCACACCTGACATTAAGTAACTGAGAGGCTTGAATGAATTTCATTGTGTGTGTGTGTTTGTGCGGTTAGATGGACGATTTTGTGTGACCTTCCTTGTGCTCTTACGTCAGAGCAGAATGAAAGGTTAGCCTGACATAAATGCGCACACAAACATGTTGCTGTCATATCGTGTCTCCTTGAAGGTAAACTTTTTTGGATTGATGTACCGCGGTAAAGTAGAAAGGATGTGACGCTGAGCTCCAGCAACGGAAGGGAGGCGAGGCGAATGCCACCATGGATGTGAAAAAATGAGGGGGAAGAGGCTGTCAGGAAGCCTTGGCGATAATGAGAATGCTCATGAGGAAGACCATGACGAAGAAGATCCACATGAAAAACCTGTCCATCACCTTGGCAACCTTCTTCCACTCTGCCGCCTTGACACATGTAGCTCTCTGCTCACGGAAACAGCTGGCGATGTACTGGATGTTCTTCACCACCTGAGGAAGAGACAGATCTGTAAACTGCAGCAACTTTAAAAAGAAGAGGCCAAGTGAGTCACAGCCGGCCGTGGCGGGGCACCTGTTTATGTTGGAGGCAGGGGCAGCAGCAGGGGCAGGCTGGGACTTGAACTATTTCTGCGGGATAGATGAGCTGTTCCTTCAGCCCGCCATTGAGGTGCTGGAGGCTTTGTAGCTCCGGAGGAACCTGGTAGTCCAGCTCATCCCGCCCGATGTGGTGGTAGCATCTCGCAGGCTCCCGCCTTGCCTCACCCCTCTCCAGTCTGGGTGTGTGGTTCTTGTGGTTGTTATAATGGTGAGCCCTGCCGTTGGCGGTGCTGTTTGCCTGGCTTTTGTGGCGCTTGTCGCTGTGGTGCACAGTGTGGCCATTGCTGTACATGTAGGGGCCATTGTCATGCTCGTCGTGGTAGCAATCCTTATCACTCACGGGCTCCTCTGGGTACAGCGGGGTCCTCTCGGTCTCTGGGGTAGTGCAGTTCTCCCCCACCTCGTAGACAAAGAAGATTTTAGACATGTAGTCGATGATGAGCACTTTAGCCCAGTGGGGAACTGGCTTTGCCTCAGCGCCACAAAAATGAATGTTCATGATGAAGATGGTGAGAGAGGTGGAGGCTGTGATCATTGTCATGGTGGCGATATAGTATTTCCCTTCGGAAGAAAGCAGACAATGAGACAAATTTATGAAGACAGAAGAATTGGACATTACATACAACTTCCTCACTCATTTACCAGGGATCAGGAAATCTTTGGTCCCATTTATATCCTGATATAAATACATATACGCCTGCCATATGCAGGTTATTTAGAGGTCTGGCCTATTTTGTCTCAGTCACATAACTGAGCTTTCAGTAGAAATCTTTTCTCATTGTGAATTCATACTTGAGATAGTTGCTAGGTCATATTAATAATATATAATAGTTCAGACCTATATAGGGCATGCTTTCTGCAGGAGGCATGCTCTCAGCCACCAGCAACTGGAACACAGTGAGGGCCAGAAGCACAGTGACCCCAAGAGAAACTTTCTCCCCAGAGTCAGCTGGCAGGTAGAAACCCAGCGGGGCTAGAAATGAGATGAGGAAGCAGGGCAGGAGCAGGTTGAAGATGTAGAAAGAGGAGCGGCGCTTCAGGAGGAGGGTGTAGGTGATCTCAGTGTAAGGGTCCGAACAGCATCCATACATCATAACATTTCTCACGGCGGGCATGCCGTGGCATTCCCACTCCACATTTTCCACAAAGTCTGACAGGTCTCCGCTGTCCATGCCCAAACTGATGTCCACCTGCGCAGATGGCACACAACCAAGTGAAAGTTGTTGGCATCACATATGTCACGCCCCAAACAAAGAATCAGAGTTTCTATTCCAGCAAAAGGAGCAACATGGACGACATACACAGGAAAAATAAATTCTTTCTCTGTAAGCGTACTTGGATGTTTTTCATAAGGTACGAAAAAAGTGGGACGGTTGTCTTTTTTTTTTTTTTTCAACTCTTTTCTTGTTCTTTGCTGACCATCAAAACTTGAAAGTGACTCTTTATGCACACCTGATTGCCATTGTAGGTCCAGGAGCCAAAAGTCAGGTTACACTGCTGCCAGTCGAAGGGGAAGTAAGAGACGTCCACGACACATGTGCTCTTTGTGATGGCTGGAGAGTCCCAGATGATCTCACCGTTATAACGCAGCTTTACATTAGTGCTGGACGGCCCTGACGACTCCTCATCTGCTCTGAAATGGCATCAAGCGGAAAGCACACATTTGTAGATGCTTCAAATCGATGCATCTTGCTTTCTTTCTCTCTTTGCACCCCCCCCCCCTCTCTCTTTCGGTTTCTCTCTCTCTCACTCCGTGTTTCACAACTGGCTCTTGTCCCTTACTTGTTGTAGAGCACTATGTCTGGCTTCCAAACCAGGTCGCTGGGAATATTGATCATCTCGAGGTCATCGTAGTCCTCCTTTTCCCATTTCAGGTAGGCGTCATGCCACACCTGCCTGATCCACAAGTATGTGGTTAGAACCTGGTTTCTCTCATCCTGCACAAACAAACAAACACATTAACAGAGAGCACATTAAAAACTGCTGAACCCTGTGAAGTGATAAAGGCAGGCAAATTGTGCAGGAGGTGCAAAGCAGCAGGGTGTTACTGAACATCATCTGCAGTGCTTTTTAGTGCTGGCCTCTGGTGGCCTTTGCTTGAACAGTAGGTTGAATGCTTGCTCTGCTGGCATGAGAGTTTTTGAGAGCGACGTGTTTGTGCCGCTGTAACAAAAGCAAATCAAACCAGCGATCCACAGATTTTGCATCTTAACCCGATTTCACTGGTCAACAGGAGCAGCTCGCAGTCTCAAAGGACACTTGTACATGGAGCCTCTGCGTTGAAGGCCGACGCTCGAGCTACACAATGCCACTAAGGAGAATGTAGATGTGAGAATTCAGCAGCGGGGGATTGTCTGACCAAACAGGCTGCATAATGTGAAGGCAATCAATGTTTTTGAAGCATCAGCCTACAAAATATTGAGAACAAAAGTAATTTGCCGGATGAGCTGATGTCGACCTTTTTTTCCTACTCAGTTCGTCCAAGTTCTCTGCCTTTATAAAAGTTCAATACTTGATCATTGAATTACTTGTCTTAGCTCATGTAGCTGCAGTTCAGTTGTGACCTGTTTATTTGGGAAATCTTTAGAGTTTGATTATTTCCAATGGCAATCTCATAACACTGCAAGAAAAGCGTAGGCAAAGTTAACGGTGGTGTCGGACCGGACTCCATTATACTGAATACCATGCAGCACTATCACCATCTGTGACCCACATGCTGTGACACATGAGCATTATAAAAGCAGACTTCATGGCAGAGCAGCTTGTGCATGTTTTAATGGGTATATATGCTCTATCAACTTGGATGGCTCTCCACCTCAGGGTGTTTTGTAACAGATTTCATTTATTGTTCATCTATCCTCAGTATTTTCACTCCCATTCTAACAATAATTCTTTGGCCTAAAAAAGATGTAGTCCAGATTTTATTCCACATACTATGTGATCATGGGATCAATTGTGCAAATTTTTGGACTTTGGCTCCGTGGTTGTAGATCTTGATCTCTTCATAATCGCATTCATTGTTAAGTGTTCATTCTTAAAATATGAAGCGGCTGCAACTGAGGACTCCATGTGATGTAAAGGTGGCGCTTTGAAACAGACTGAACAGGTGCAGATGTAGCTCTACATCATGCCGGGTGATATATTTTGGTTTCCTCTCTACTCACCATATCCTTGATCTGAGACAGCGTGATCTGCAGTGAGACATTGAGGGCTTTGTCTGTGTCCTCCACGGGCCTCAGAGCATTAGAGTAGTCCTCCATCAGGTCATTGAGCAGTTTGCGGGCATAATGGCCCTGGGCACCATGGGACACTGAAGGGACAAGAGCAAAATAAGGCACACAAAGAAAAAAATGATTGCATACAATGGATGGGACAAGATGGCGAAGAAGAAACGGGACAAGCGAAGGAGCAGACAAACAAAACAAGAGACTAAACACGCAAAAACTGATGGCATATAGACATTAAACTGCTCCCTCGTGCAGAACTGACCTTGCACCAAAAGGCTGATCCAAACCATCAACACTGGCCTCCTCATTTTCAACCAGTCACAAGCCAAGGGATCAATTATTCAGCAAGTTCTCACTGGGACAACCTGGACAATCCGAATTCACAGCTTCACTCTTGTCAGTTCCATCTTCCCCTGCTGAAGCAGAGCGAGCCGAAACCACAGAAAATTCTCGAAATCTTACATCCTGTCAGAAGCATCGAATGCTTCACTGGTTGTTAGTCGTAGTTCGCTTCTGTCACTGACTCTATGTGTGTGATCGCCGCTCTGGAACAAGACCTGGGGGGTATTATTCTCACACACACACACACACGCAGGTACACTAACAGTATCACATAACACAGAGACACTGGGTGAAATGTGATGCCTACAGCCTTATCCACTTGTGTACATGACCACAACCAGCTGTATGACACACACACGAACACACTGAACCTTACTGCATTACACAGCTAATGACATGTGTCAGTGGCACACATACAGGGACACTTTCTTAATGATGCTTAGGTCACTCTAGATGAATACACTCACACGTGTCAGCATGTGAGACAAGGTATGAACCCTGTAAAAATGAATGTCTAACATAAGGTCAGCATTAAAGCTGTTCACAGGTGTAGATCGGTGATAACATTAGTTTTCATCCTCTCTAACAAGACTTTTTTAATATTGCCCAGCAATCACAACAATTTAAAGGTTTAGAGGTAAGTTGGTATGCACTCATTCATCTCTCTCTCTCTCTCTCTCTCTCTCTCTCTCTCTCTCTCTATCTGTAAAGACTTTCATCCACACTGCTACATTTTGGTTTTAAATCTCTAAAACTAAAGGTCTGCTCTCTGTCTGAACATATTTACCCTTCACCATCCTGTTTCTCATCTGCCAAGCCTGCAACCAACTAAGAAATACCTGAAATGAGCTGCTCCACTTATGGAACAATATTCTGTGTCAATATTCAAAAATCCTACTGAAAGTCTTAAACAGTTGTTTGCTTGTCTAATTGATACTGTTTCCTCTTCACCTTGACCATTTCCACTGGTTTCCACACACAACTGCACTGAAGCTTTAGTGTTGTACTTTGGAGAAAGAGAAATCTATTTATTAACAATTTTATGTTCTCATCATAGACCATACAAAGATGAACTCTTGATACATGACATAATGTAGTTCATTTTATTTTATCTTATTGTCTCCATGTAACTACACACACTGATGTTTCTAAACTTTTGCTTTATGTTTTTGTTTCGCTTTGCATGAATCAGACGACAGTTAAATCTACAAGTAAAATTATGCGAGCATTAAGGACCCAAAGCAAACAAAGTCAAAAACCTTTAAAAGACAAGAAAAAAAAGAACAATTATTTACAAGAAAAATATTGCGGTGAACTAAAAGGTTTTCGATTCCCCTGCCGCTCACCAAGTGTCTACATCGCAAATTTGACACAATTACAACGTACTGTCTACGTACTGTCTACCTCCAATCAAATTGTGAAGAGGATGGGGTGAGATACACAGTTTGGGGAGATCAGACAGTAACAGACAGTAAGATTCTCGCCCGTTTAGGATTTTTTTTAAACATCTGGCATGGATACTGAGCCTGAGAAAGAGCTGACACTGGTTCACAGTGTATTAGGTTGTGTTATGTGCATCTGCAGCATGTCACAGTGTGCCGTGTGCTTGGCTCTCTCAGCCGACTTTAGGGTAGAGCGCCACTATGCATAGCTTTAAAGACTTTATCTTTAAAGTGAAATAATACTGTATGTAGAAACGTGAAATGTACACCCAGAGTACAGAGAAATCCCTATCGTTGTCACTTTTGTTTCAGGGCTGACTCTGAATGTGTATCTGGTTCTGTGTTATACAAAAACTAAGACAGCTGTACCTGAAAAACTCGACTGTTTCTTTTTTTTTTAATTTGTAGTTTATGTTGCGTCATTGCTGGGATTTACCGAATTCAAAGCAATATCCTTTAAGATTACAGTTAATCAAAAAATGTCTCACAAAATTATTGTTTCAACAATAAATGTGACTGATATTGTTCCACTTGCTCTGCAGTACAACATGGGTAATGTGTCACTGAGTTTCTGTGGTACTGAGCTTGCCTAGTACAGGTGTTTCCTGTGTGTGTGTGAGAGAGAAATAGTGTCATTGTACAAGTGTAAGAGTTGAAAATGAGCTTTTTGTAAGCCAAGCTATGTTTTGGGGCTCTTTGTTAATCCAACTGAAGGTTTCAATGTGCGTTCTTTTTATTAAGGTGTCTCTGAGTGAAGACACCTTACACTCACTGTCCCTCACTAGTTCACAGTAAAGTCTGGTGGACTTCGATCACTTTACTATACTGAGGACGTCCTTTCACTTATGCAGTGCTTTAAATTGTTAATAAATGTTGAGAAGCATGAGTAACACAAGCCTATTCTGTATTTTGCACAGCGATTCCTGTGAAAACAAAAAGTCCAACAACGAAATGATCAAACCAACAAGTATAGTCAACGGTGCAACAGAAGCTGGTTCATTTTATTCCTTTTTGCCATTGAGTTCCAAAGCAATCCAGAAGCTGTTAAACACGTAACATTAACATGTTACAGGAGGAAAAGCACACGTGTAAATGACTAAATAAATTGGTGGCTGAATTTCAAACATGGAATTCAGCCACCAATTCATTGTTTGTTTGTTTTTTTTTTTGACTGGGACACTTGGACAGAAAAGAGTTTCATCAGTATTATCAGTAATGTGAAAATGGCTGCTGAGATTTCACATTATCCTTTAAATTCAGGTCATTTTATTACTTTGCAATTATGGGAATTATAAAATCAGCATTGCAGTTTTAGTGTTTAGATGCTAACAGGGTTTGGTGAGGGATCACGTCCCGTGGATTTTGTAGGAGACAGCACAGTGACAGATGAGGTTTATTTCTCCCAAAGCATTCTTTTCTAAAATGGTGTCTGGACGGATAATGAATGGATAAGTCACTGCATGTGCGTGTTGCATGACTGTATAATGCACAGTTGTGTGTGTACGTGTGTGCTGAGATGTGGTTAGGTGCTTGTCGGCATAACCTTGAAAAGGCTGTGGTGTACTTGTCATCCTTAGCCACTCAAAACACAACATAAGCCTCTACCCCATCCCACCATCGTAAGCATATCAATGATACATATAGTAAAATAAAACCTGTTTATTATTGACCATGAAATTGTCACACAACGCACACAAAGCAGACCATATGTTCACATACAAAGTAGAATATACCAAAGGGAGCTAATGCAGGCTCAAGGCAAACAATGTTTCGGGAGGATTTTACCTTCCCCTGTATTCAATTGTTCACTGATGTAAATGACAAACAAATTTCTTCAATCCATAGTTTTCTTTATATATATATATATAAGTTTCAAAAATTCAAGTGAATGCAGTGACTTTCAAAAATTCACTGCAGCCACTCTGGTTTCAATGTGATGCATAAAAATTTCTGATGTTGATGCTGTTCGTTTGCTTTATTTTAGAACATATTCTAAATTGCATTGTTCCCCTTCAGAACATAAAAACTCTGTAAGGTTCATTTCCTCCATTTTTCAGTTACATTTGTTTATTTGCCAGTAGGACTAAATAAAAAGATCCAACTAGCAGCAACATTTGGTGAAAGTATGTTGAATTTTTGCATGCGTGTTTGATATCAGCCTTCTCTGTGTTAAACTGAACAATGAATAAAAATGTTTGAGGTAACTTTGGTGTTTACAGTTATTTACTAGACAAAGAGAAATATCCACGGCACATTTGTCTACTCTTTGATGTGTGGACAGGCATCGCTAGTCATATCTAATATTAAAGGAAACACAAAAATTCAGTAGAGAAACAGCGTGATGGAGCCCAATACTGCAAAACTGTCCCTTTGTGCTCCCTGAGCAGTAAACAGTTCACAGCTGGGCAGCGCATACACACGATTTTAAAAGTTTTCGGAGCGTTAGACTAAAGTTTTCCTCATCTGATATAAACATGAAATATATATATATATATATATATATATATATATAAACAATAAATAAAAAAATGTATGGGTTGTGTAACTTTATTTGTGCTGGCAAAGGAGCTTATCTGCTTTACACTGCACTTTCAATATTTATCTTCTACCGCTTATCTGTTTCCGGGCCCTGGAGGGTGCTGGAGCCAATCGCAGCTCACACTGGGCGAGGGCGGGGTACACCCTGGACAGGTCACCAGTCCATCAGAGGGCCAACACACAGACTAGGTTCACCAGTTAACCCAAACGTACGTCATGCATTAACCCGCGACCTTCTTATTGTGAGGCAACAGTGCTAACCCCTATGCTGCCCTCTTTACATCAGTGATTAGCAAAATCATTTAAAAACAATATGCTGTGTAATTCACATTAAAATCCTCTGATGGCATATTTGAGATCCTCCCCTGTGGTTCACTTGAGAAACAGATCACAACAAAGATCATTTCTTTTCTGCACATTGCTCCTTGAATCAAACAAAAGTACACTTTCCATTTGCTTTGAGTGTGTATTAGGTCTATCATTAAATCAATGTATTCTCAGTTACATATGAACTGAGGCGACCCGTGGGTTGGGTGTAGTCAGGACACTGGGTTAGCAAAAAAAAAAACAAAAAACAAAAACTGATTTTGAGTTCTTGTGTATTTACAAGGCCTGATAGAGTTTCCACGGCACACCAACACATCACTAGACAAGTTATTTAATTAAAGCACAAGTCAAACCACAGAGTCAAAAGACCTTGCACTGGTTTATGCTGAACATGCGTCTCCTGGTTTGCTTCCTGGCCTGGTTGACAGCCGTCCGCACAGCGTACTCAAACACCTGCTGCACACCTCTGTTGCTTATGGAAGAACATTCCAGATAACCTTTGGCGTGGATATCGTGAGCCAAACGTCGCCCATCTGCTGCCGACATGCAGTTGCCCCGATGGGTTCCCACCTCCCGCAAGTCCGTCTGAGTGGCCACAACCAGCACCGGCACCCGGGGCAGGTTCTCCCGAACTTCAGCGATCCATTTGTGCTGGACGTTGGCGAACGAGGTGGGGTTGGCCACAGAGTAGCAGATGAGAACGACGTCGGCGTGCTGGTACGACCTTGGTCGGATTTGTCGAAAGTTGTCATTACCTGCCGTGTCCCATAGCCCCAGGCGGATCTGAACCCCGTCCATGTACACATCCACCCCTGTGTTGTCAAACACTGTGGGCTTGTAAGTGGCCGGGAAGGTGTCTGAGGTGAAGCGGACCAACAGCGCTGTCTTTCCGACTGCAGTGTCCCCAACAAGGACACACTTCACCGACATCTCTGCCAGGTCATTCATGGTTGCCAATGGGAATTTCTCTCCTCTTGCTGTGGCTGTTGAAAAAGTCTTAATGTTGGTTGGTTTTTTGTTGTTTTGATTATTATTATTATTTTTTTTTTTTTTTTTAAACTTTGTCCTGGTTGCTGGTTCCGCAGGTCAAAACCAGTTAACACGCTGTTCTGTACTTCCGTGCTCAGTTTTCTCAGCACGATTTTGAGACCTGCCTTATGGTATGTCCATCCACAGACATTTCATCGGCCATTCATCTTGTGAAACTGATCTGTGACTACTCTGTACTCATCTCTCATACACAGCAGGTGTAGACAGTCTGCAGTGTGCCAGCTGTGAGCTTTATAAAGGCTTCATATCACCTCTTAGGTCTTCAGGCCTCTCGGCGAGCTGCACTTCCCGTGGGCCTCTGCAGCATGGTGGTCAGGGTCTGATCCTCGTCTCCGTCTCGAAGACCCTCATTCCGTTCTGACAAGTCTAAACTCTCAGCAGTGACGAGCAAACTCTGCTGAGAAAGAGAGATTGGGGGAGGGGTGGGGGTTAATGAACATGAAGCAGCTGTTAACACGCTACGTCGTCTTAAGACTGCTGAACAGTTAGAAGCTGAATTTCTTCAGCAAAATGTTAATTTAAATTATCCTTTAGTTATAAGTGTCTCCGGATAGCCGGCAGATTGTTCTCATACACCATGAAGCCAACTGTGACACATGGCAGCACCATCGCTCTCAATGTGATACATTTTGTGTCTCATTGCAGATATATCTGCTTAAACAATTTAGTAGTCGACTGCCAGACTACTGAATGTAATAAATGGCTTCAGCTTTTCATTTTTGAAAGCATCTTTACAGAGAAATTTAGGCGTACAAGGCATTAGATATATGACATCGCACAGATTAAATACGGAAGTATAGATTTGTATATTTGGGTGTGACCCAGAATTCAAAGCTCGGTCCTGGAGACATTAACAGGTGCTATGTAACAACAAAAAAATGTTGTGCTGTATTACAAAGCTCTTAAATCCGACACGTCTGTCTGCCATGATGGTAATATATTTAGCTGTGTATATAAAGCTTAGTTAAGAACCAGTCCTAATCCTGCCGTTCACACACTAAACGAACATTGGATAATGGATGAGGATATCTGCATGTGTTACTGTTTGAAACTGTGTCACAGATATATGCTGACGTTTTCTATGGCTTTCGATGAAACAATTCCTACAAGTGGCTTCTTATCAGTTTGAAATCATCGTGACCGTTGAATCGAAAAACAAGGGAGACAAGAAGTCATAGCCTCAAAACCACCTGCCACTTCATCTAGATGGAAAGACCCCTGGTAAAGTTGATGGGACATTAATCACTGGTTTTTCCACTGCTTCCGTTCATGTCAAACGCTGTCACAAAGAGACTCTTCGGTTCTTTGTTCTCAGTGAATATTAGAGGAACAATAAATGAATCCAAAAAATATGAAAAAAATAAAACAAAACAAGGATCAAACCCTGAGTTCAAATCTACACCAAAAAAAAATAAATAATAATAATAATAAAATAAATAATAATACCCCTACGTTAATCTTTACAGCCATTTACAGTGAAATATAATTTTACACATTCAGGAAATTAAGAGTCAAAGAACACATCATGAATATCTCACTCACTCATTTAACGGTTTTGCTTTTGAAGCAAGTTCAGAAGTTTGCCAACCTGACTTTTTATTCTAATTATACATTTAAGCCAGTAGCTGAGTTCAGAGCGTCTTAACATATTTGAAGTAAAACGAAGGCAAAGAATAGCTGGTTACCTTTCCTGTGTGAGCCTCGGGCGGGCGGATGCTGGCTGCCGCCTTCACGAACAGCCTGACGCTCTCCAAAAGGTTATTTATGGGCGACAGCCAGAGGCCGAGGGCACCCCGGGGTGCTGCCGGTGTCCGCTCATGGGCCAACACACGCTCACAAACTGGCCGAGACCTGGTTTCTGAAGTCCGCTGGGGGAGAACCGAGGGAGGAATAAAGTCAAAATGATGAATATCCGCTTGTCAGAGTGTGGAGGAGTGACGGAGCTGCAGCCGCCTCCTCCGCAGCAGCTGCGCTTTAAAGTGCGGTTGGTTTTTTTTTTTTATGCAGTTTGTAACACTTGATTTGCAGCTTTTACGCAGCACAGGAGCAAGTTCAAACTCTTAAAAGGATCTGACATTACGCTCGTCACCTCTAAAAGTGGCTCATTCAGAAAAGCTCAGGCTGAGACATGAAACAGGGACCAGGCATGGCAGTCCCTCAGTCTGAACTACTACAAGTATCTATGAAATAGGATATTGCCTCGTCATAAATTCACATCTCCAAGTCACGTGAAGGAACATCCAGGAGGAAAGTGTCTAAAATGGGTGATGCTGCAGGACAGCAAACCTACAGAATGACACAGAAAATGTGTATCCATTATTACAAAAGAACAGCTGTTTTGATACAGAAAATTACTATCACTTCTAAATTTCTTTGCATTTGTCTAATCTTTTGCTCTGAACTTCTCTATTGTAATAACACCGCAATAACCAAAGCTTAAAAATTTTCCATTAAACATTTGTTGAAAAATAACTGCATTACCAATTCAATTTTGAATTCAAAATCTTCCAACTGTAATTTATAAGGTCAAAATTACGGGGCATTCACCGACAACTGCAAACAAAGCTGCACTCATCCAAGAAAAATACTGATGTAAAGTCACACATACACACGTGTTAAACTGTAAACAAATAGAAATTTATTCCACAGGATAATATTTTGGAAAAACCATTTGGACAAATTAGTAAAAAAAAATACAATATTTTCTTTATTTATAAGTGAAGTGTTTACAATATGTACACAATAAAATCCAAGATTACGGTTCTTAAATCACAACAATTTTAGATGAATACAGCTACCTGTTTGATAATAGTAATAATATGCTGCTATACAATTTGGAACAACACGCATGAGAATAGCTATCAAAACAAAATCCATTAGTTTCTAAAGTGTAAAAACTTTGTTAAATCTTTACCTGAGTTTGAATATGAATACATAAACATACATATTTTGAACTTTAGTTAAAATAATTTACTGTATGCCATAAATGCTGCAGAGGCAGCTGCTAGGACGACGGGATTTGTGCAGAATGCACAGTGCAGATTGTTCCAACTATTTGATGAGGGTTTAAACTAATTTTTTTGGCTTTTGAGTATCGCAAACGTTAAAGATTCCCAACATGTTGAGCATGACACATTGAAAGAATGCAACGAAGAAAAACAACTCTAAGCATTTGACTTCTTCTAATGATTTCATAGAGGACAACGTGTGATATATGTCCTCAGTAACAATTTGTACCAAAGGCAATACTAAAAATAATTGCTTCAATGTAAAAACCCATAGAACAACCTCCAAGTAAATTTTGAGCATGATAATTAGGTTTATTAAATCCTTATTATAATAATTAATATGCTTAAAATATCACTGCCTTTAAGTAGACACTTAAAAAATAAAATAACACCATATACCAATGTGGAACCCTCTAAAACAGAGATTTTTGTATTCTTTAAAAGACATAAAGGCAAGAGTGAAGAAAGGGACCACACTATAAAACATTAAATATCTAGAGCACCCTAAATACCTTCCTGCTGTCCAAATGCATAAAAACGCCTCATTTGTGTTCCATGCAAACAATTATGATTAAGCTGTGAATATAAATTATGACCTTGAGTAACATTACCAAAATTACAATTAAACTCTGGACTGATAGATAATAGTGGATGAGTAACAAAAAGGCACCCTACTTGATTGTCGGATTTGAGTATATCATACTGTATACTGTATACTGTCATAACTCTATATGTAACTGTATATGTGGATGAGATTAGAGTTAAAGAGTGTTATCCTTCATAGCTGCTCTAGACTGAATCCCATAAACCAGGTTCTTCTCACTTCAAAGAGATCAAGACGAGGCCTGGCTTTGGCTCAGTGAACCTGACAGATAAAAAGATAAGAGAAATGGTGGGTGACGGTTAACATGAACAGTGTGTGTTGTGTGTATATGTGTGTGGGAATACCTGTAGTTCTTTTTACTGAGGTAGTCTATGACGGCGGGGCGGATGCGAGCCACGCCCCCCTGGCTGTGGTTCCCTCTTCCTGTGATGACAGAGAGCTGAGGTCGACACAGACCCTGCTCACACTCTACACAGAAAGGAGGCCAAGATGAAACACACTGAGAAATGTTAACAGGAGGAATATGCACTAACTATGAAACTTCCTGCTGCTGTTGCCCAGACTGACATGTGGACTTAAAAGGGGAAATCTTCTTTTTTTATTATTTTAACACATAAAATATATTTTTTGTTTACTGGTCATGGAGAGTGCTTGTACAAAACTCTTTTCAGTCAAGATGGAAGAATGTTTGCAAAGCTTTAAAATTTAATCCTGATCAGGCCAAATAAACATTACTGTGGGTGTGAAAGTGACTGTGGTCTCTCCCATCCTTTTCTACTCAAGTTGATATAACAATGTTCATTCCATCTACGCGAGAAGTGATGGGCTTCTGTCTTCTGTTGTGTTAATTGTTTGTTTATTGTAATGTTCTTTCCAACATGGCAGCACATTTACTGAAAGGGTCTGTCTTTCTTTGGTATTGTTTGGCAGCTGGCACATAACAAAAAGCAGAAACAAGAGAGGTGAGATGAAGGTTGAGATAAGACATTTTTTAAGTGATTGGTAAATGCACATTTAGCTGCAGACTGAGTTAATCTGATAGTTTCTTTCACACTTATGCCTTGCTGAGTGTGTTGCAGAACTGGTACCTACCATGGAATTTACAGAAACATTAGATAAACACGATATATTGCCATTGTTTAATACCTGTGATTTTATCATGTAAGACCTCAGCCAGGTGCTGTAGGGCTTCATTCACATGCAGTCCATGGAGGTCCAAAATGTTTTGAGGCAGAAGTGATGAGTTGACCCTCTCAAAAATCTGAACTGCTGCACGATGATTAGCCTCATTCATTCTCTGCCCGTGCATGTGTCCCTAAGAAAAGACGTGTTGCAAATGAATTTACTCTTCAGAAGAATGGCCATTAATACAAAAACAACTAAACAATGAGGGAATACAAAAGAAAGTTTGAAATATACAAAATATCTTCCCAAACTTCTTTCATTTGAAAACGAATCCACTTAATGCTACACGCTTAACAGATGAACAAAATTCAATAGAAACATATAACACTAGAGTAAAACATTCAGATTAAGCTTCTTGCCTGTTGTGCATAAAATGAGGCCACTTCTTTGCGTCCTTGCTTGTAGGCCTCAGCAGCCTTGTCAAAACTCTCAAGCTGTCGCCTCCTCTGCAGGTTGGCTTCAGCTCGGAAGTCATCATATTCTGGGTCCTCCACATCCTGATAGTTGAATTCTAACTCTAAATGCTTCTGCCTCTGAAAAAGACGACACAGTTGTTTGTGGTGACATTGAGTAACGGTATTTTTTGGATGTGAATGATGGCACAAGCGTTATTTTGTCTGAATGAAAAATCTACCTCTTCGATCGCATCCTCTCTCTGTCTCTCATGCAGCTCACTCTTTCATCTTTAATGTAATTTTACTACATTTATGCGCTTTTGTAAGGACACGAGTTTCCCTATGGTTGCACACTTTCAATGTTGAACATGTTGTCAATTGATGAACAATGCAACAACAAAACATAAAGGGGACTAGATATTATATATAAACGTGCAAAACTTTTATTTCACATGTTAATGTGTTTTCTTTCACTGTCTGTCTGTATAGGTGAATACCTTTTCTCTCTCTTTGCTTGCAGCTCTGTGGTGGTTGGAGCGAGGAGCCTCTGGAGCAACAACAGTCTTGACAGGTTCCTCATCCATTAAAGAGCGAAGAAACAGCTCAGTCTGCATCAGATTGTAACTGCACAAGTGATCAGACATAAATAAGACATGTGTAAACATGATTCTATCACATTAGACAACACTCTTTTGACCCGAGATTTAAAGACAGAAACTGACTTTAGAGCGTTTTAAAGCTTGTCTGCGTGATCTACCTTAGAATTGCAAAATGTACATTAAAGTTATTTTAACTGTTCTGCGTACAGATGAACTTACTACTTGTAAATGAGGCAGAAGTGTGTCATATAGTGAGCGGCTTAAAAATGAGTTTTGTCTCACTTGTGGTCTCTGAAGATGTCCTGGAGGAAATGCCTGTCAATGGTGGGGAAGAGAGAGAACAGTTGCTTCTCTTTCAACAGGGTGGCGCCATCTCGCTGCTCAAGGTCTGCTTGACTTTGTCGAGTCTAAAACAACGATTGTCGGGGAGCAGTTAGGATGAGGGTAAATAAGTACAGCCTAGCGCAATATGATTTGAGATGCTTGTGTAATGTTTACAAATAACATAGGAGTGTGCGTGGTACCTTCTTTACATTCTCCTCTAAAGCCTGCTCTTCTATAATATCCCTAAGAGAGACATGTGGGTGAGACACGTTCCAGTGGTCCATGAAGGGAATCTGACCATGAGCCTCCGCTTGGCTATCCAGTGACTTATAACCATCAGTGCTGATGAGGAATTGGGACAGTGCTCGCTCTTGTGGCCAATGTCTGGTTTCCTGTGATTCACCCCAGTGTGACGAACCTTGACAACCAAAGTCAACATTTAATAGTGGTGAAACACAATTGTTTTAACTGAACAAATGCTGTTCCCCAAAGTAAAATCTTAAATTATTTCTTTACTTACATTAAGTAGTATTTGTTTGATACAGGCAAACACTTTTATGTGGGAAGATTTAACATACGTAATGCATTTCACTGTACATATCCATTTTGTAAGGGGCGATGTGTGGACTTTAAGTTTATGTTTTCAAGCTTGTGTGACTGTGTGAACTTACTTTCTTGAAGCAAGTGGAAGCAAAGAGCCTGTTGCCTCTGCCTTTCCTGTAATAAGCCATTTGCCATCAAATGAAATCCACAAAAATTTCTATACATTGAATGAAAATGTCAGAGTACATAATGAGCTTTACTGCTGATGGTTAAAGAGCTCACTTGGATTGTTTCTTTCCACTTCTGGTGGAGCAATTTAGCCAGGTTCAGATCCATCTGTACTGCATAGTCGTCAGAGGAGCACGTACCTTAATATAATAAACCAGAGAGGATAGTGCATCAGTTCACAGAAGCATAAACAGATAAAAATTATGATTATTTATTAAGGATATGAAAAATTTACACCAAAGTTCTCGCCCGTAGACAACCATAACCATATCCATGTGTGATCTATCAAAATATATATACATCTTCGTATGTAAAAGAACAACGCATAATACAACACTCTTTATTTTATACACAGTAACACTTTAAGGTCTGTGCATTCATTTGAGCTTTAAATGAACTGCTTGCAAACTACCTGGGTTTACTCCCACCGGACCAAACAGTTCAGTTAGTTGTAGAGCCACTTCAGTCGGTAGTTTCAGCTCAACACTCTTAATGTCCAGATGCGTGCTCCCTCTGTCCTCCGTGTGCCTCCTTTCAGTCCTCCCATCCTTCCTCTGTTTCTCCTCTCTCTCTAGCAGATCCAGGTCAGCCAGCAACATCTTCTGGACCTCATCCATGCTGGCAATATCATCCTCAATCTCAATTGTTGACTCTTCGATTATCACTTCATCATCTAAAATCCCACCCCACGCACCCCAGCCCAGGTCAGATTCTGATATTACTTTGTGCTCAGTGGAATCTCTTTCTTGTGTAGGCAGATCTTGTTCTGCTTGAGGAGCGTTTTCTGAGTGTGGGAAAGCATCGGGACGAGCTTTGACACTAATGGAAGCAGCTTCACCTTCCAAACTTGGCAAGTCAGTCTTACTGGAACTCTCGTTTGACTCACCAGCTGTCCCGTCCCCCAACACAGCAGGCTCTCCCTTTGGCAAGTCTTCAGAGTGGCATTCATCTAGCACATTAGTGCACAATGACGTCTCTCCAACCTCATCTAAAGCTCCACAAGGACTTGATGTCTTCTGGTAACCTTCACCCCTAGCAGCATCCTCATCCTTCTCATCTTTAAAGAACCTCTCCCCAGAATCCAACAACAGGTTTGTCGTCCATTCTAGGTCCTGGTTGCATTTGTCATACAGATCTTCTAATGTATCAAAACAAACTAGTTTAAAATGACGGCTGAGAATGCACAAGCTCTCTAATCTGTCTTGAGTTTCTCCAAGCTCTTTCTCTTCCACCTGTGTGCCTTTTTCGTGCACAACATGGTAGGGTACCTCTTTGTGGCCAGATGGGTGAATTGCAACTGCAGCAGACACAGGCACAAAGCGAGAAGAGTCACCATAGAGCACTGTGAAGTCACTGAGGTGACTGCAGACAGTGAGGACTGAGTCATCTGGTCTGTCTTGATGACTGAGACGCCAAAGCAGGGCAAAGTCCTGAGGTTCTGTCTGGGTGAAGCAGCACGTGTTTTCCAGAGAAGGGGGTGAGGGAGGCAGCGTGTGTGACTTGGTATGAGTATTAAAGTTGAGGCTGCTGCTACAGTTAGGATGACATTCAGTTAGGACATCTGTAGAAATGCTAATCTGACTGCCATCCATGCTTACAGCTGTGGCGCTGGGAGATTCAAGAGTATTTGGTGCAGAATCAGGGCAGTTTTGAGTGAAAGTAAGGGCTAGTCTGCACTGCTTCCCTGATCTGCGACCCTGACGGTGTTTTCTCTCCTGACTGCCTCCACTGAAAGTGCTGCCTTCTGTTTCCAAAGAGACCTCACACACAGGACTCTGACGGGCCTCACTAATGTGGCTCTCATCAGGCTCAGTTCTACTTTCTCTGCCATTCTCTGTGGTGCTATTAGTGTCCATATCACCAGACTCTATATCAGCCTCCCCTTCAACACTGTGGCTTCCTGTCCCATCATTGCATACACTTGTCTCTACAGCTTTGGAGGAACCTGGTGAGTTAGCAGCGATAGCTGAGAGAGGACTTGTACTGTTTGTTGTTTTTAAGGCAATATCTGCTGCTCTATTTGCTTCATTTTCAATTTTGACTTCCCTACAATGTTCAACTCCCTTCCAGTCTAGCACACAATCCGGTAATTCACCTCTGCTGTTGTTCACCATATTCATGTTTTGCTCTCCTTCACTGTTAGACTTATTACAACAGGATTCCTCAAACCTGTCGCCTGTCTCCTTTTTCAGTAAGGCCTCTCCAGAGTGGAGGGAAAGGGGGGAAGAACAGGACTGAGTTGGACCTGCACCTGTCTGAATGAGATCAATTAACTTCTGATATTCTGTAACATCAGGTTTAAGGTGCTCTGCCTCATCACCTTTGAAAACTTCTTGAGATATGCTTGCATCTTCCTTTGCATTTCTGTCTCTCTGCGTTTCGCCTCTCCTTACCTGTCGTTGCTTGAGGGATCCTTCCAAAGGCCAATCTCCTTCAAAATCAAACTTTTTAGACAGTTCATTTCCTTCCTCATCCAACCCAACTCCTTGTGCTTCCTCCACATTTGCCTTTTCACTCTCTGATTGTTTGGCATCTTTCACTAGATCTGCAGGCTCCACCCTGTTAAAATCAGACCTCCTGCTTGGCCTTTCTCTCCTCACCCTCTGTCCAATAGAGTCAAAGAAAGCTACAGGTATGTCCTCCCCATGGTGATTGTCATTCATCACTGATTCTGCAATGCAGTCAGGGATTTGATCTCCTTCTAAATTATTCGGCTGTAGCTGAGCATCCAATTCAGAATCTAACTCTCCCAAATCCATGCAATCATCCTCATCAGAGATCTCAGAATTTTCTGTGGGTCTTGCAGTTGGCTGAAAATTGAGTGACTCTGTAGAATTGTGGGAACCATCTTCCACTTTCTGCATCTCACTAGGACAACCAATAGATGACATGTCGGGGAGAGAGGAAAACAACTGAGGGTGGGATTTCATGTACCCTTCATTTAATCTAGGCTGCTCTACCAGATCAGGACAATGTATTTCAGAAGAGGCCAGCCTAGAGAGAAAGAGGAGTTAGAATGGCACAGTTACTATACTTGGCTGAAGCCAAAGACATGTTCCAAAATAGCATCTGAGAAATGTATTATTTGTATTAGTAAACAGCACATTTTGTCAGATACATCGATACATTTGATATTTTGAGAAATACTATCATATTTATCATTCTATGTGTAAATGGGCCCTTTCATATATAATATATATAGAAATTGGCTAGTTTATATTATTATTATATTATATTATATTTTATAAAATAAGTCAATTTGGCAATTTATACATTCATGCAATTTGGAATAATGGAGTTAAAATGAGAACAAGAGATCAAGATTATTATTATTTTTTTTTTTTAGGTAAACTCACTTTGAGTTCATATTCTCCAGAAGAAGGCGCTGTTTACTCTCAGGCATATGTGATCCCATAATAGACTGAACCGTGACAAAGCGTTCATATTTGTTTAACATGCGCCTGATTTTTTCTGCTGGCACTTTATGCGTTGTGCGTCTGCAAAATGTACATAGACAAATTGAAATTAATAGATTACAGCCACAAAACTGGAACATTTCAGACTCTTAAAAAATATAATTCATTTAATATTTACACTAAAAACAGTGTATCTCCTTTCTCTCTTACCTCTCCAGTTCTCTTGGCTTGTTCTTCCACCAAGTATCTGGCTCTCGGAACAAAACTTTATATGCATGTTTCAGTGCCTAGAACAGATATGACAATAGGTGATGACATATTTTGGATTTCATGCCAAAGATAATTGAATTATGTCAATCAACATTCCTGAAAAGCAAGTGAGCATAGTTGTTGTATTGTGTTGCAGCTGACCCTGGTTCATCTGTTTTGCAGTCTGCTCCATCATGGTTCTGTCAGAGTTTTCTGTTTGTCAGAGTGGCTAAATTCAAATGAATGAGGAGGTTTTTTTGTGCAGGACTCATGTAGACCTGAGTCAACCCATTTAGCCCATTATCCCACATTCATTTGTTGTGAATATGTGAGATTAGTTCAATCAGATTAGAGCAAAATCTGTCACATTAGATCTGCATTAATTACAGTATGCTTTACATGCCTACAGTACGCACACAGAATGAATGTTGGAAAGTAGCTGACTAACCTGAACCACATATGGTTTCATCTCCCAGCCCTGCATGTTGGTATTATCAATGATGATGGGATTAGTGCCCTTCTCAAATGCTTCCTTAGCTATGGAATTGCATTTGTAAGAGAGACAACAGAAAAAAACAATTATTGTTTGAGAACAGTTAGGATCAAACACATAACAACTGGAGGGAGACAATATCAATCAAAGATACAAAGTGTTTGCACACTGATGTTGTCTGGTTACCTAGTTGAAACTGTATGTGCACCTGTGTATGTTTAATAACCTTGCTGATGGTTCCACTCGTGCGCCTCTCCCAGAGCAGTGGGGTCAAATTGATATGTTCCATGGTGAAGAAAATAGTTATCCGTGCTCAATATAACACCGCCAGGGTTATGCTCCAAAAAGGCTCTACAGAGAGGCACACACAAACACACAAAGTTTTAAGTGATGGATTGCAGGTTGTGATTGCTGTTGTATAAATCAATGAGTCTTCCGCAACAGAGGCTGCAGACAGTTTTAGTTTTTCTACATTATTATTATTATTATTATTATTATTATATTTAAATAATGTAACTGTGATCCCTAGCTATCCTTGTACCATAGCAACTTATCAATGCTCTGAATTTGAACTTTCATTTTAAAGTATTGACAAATTAAGTGCATGGGCAAAAACCTAATTCTAAAAAAAAATAAAAATAAAAATATATACATAAATAAAATAATAATAATAATAATAAAAAAATTTAAATGCTGTCCTGAATGTTGTGTTCAGATGTGCATTAATTTAGCTTCACTGACAGTTTATGGAAGGCTGTTGCAGAGTTATAAAATGTAGTATGCAATGCTTTAGTTTAACAGCCTTGACCTCAGTGCCTGCAAGACCACAAAGCCCATCACCAAAGGAATTTGATCCCTAACTGTGTAATAAATGCCATGTACTAAGTCTTAGCAAGCCAAGAAAAGGAATTAAGTTTTCATTATTTCTCCATAAATTTTCTTCACTCTGTCGGTTGCGAAATACAATTCTAAACAACAAAGATTAGTAGAGAATACAATATATTGAAGTTTAAATTATCCCAACATGTTTACTTTGCTAAGGTTGACTTGCCGGATCCTGGAGCCCCTCGTATCAGTACCAGCACTTTCCCTTCCAAACAAAGTCTGCTGTGCCGGGCAGGAAGCTGAGGAGTACCAGGCAGGGCCCAGGATTTTGGAACAGTTGCTGAAGGTTTGAGAGGTGCCTGACTGACATGAGCAGACCTCATCCAGGGAGAATTATTCCTGGGTTGACTGGACCAGTTGAAAGGTGTCTGAGCCACAGGGGTGATGAAGGTTGGTGCTTGGTTTCCATGGCTACGGGGAGAAAACACTGGTGCCTCCAGGTTCCAGGATGAGGACATACAGTCAAGTGGTGCCTGGTTCAAAACACTTGCCTTAGATCTTGCTCCACCAAACGTGGATTCAGAGGAAATGACTCCAACCCCTTCTGAAAGACTGTGAGATGGGTCTGTCTTTTTATACACCTGGAAAGCTGAGGGACGTCCTGAAGCTGCCAGGTCCAAAGGAGGTTTCGGATTGCCTGCAGGTGTCTCTGTTGACAGATGTGTAAAATCCACCACCAACTGTTGCCCCTCAGAAGTCTCATCACCCCAAGAGCTGAGTTGGTTGAGTGGAGAGGAGGCTCCAGACCTATGCTCTACCAGGCCCCCCACTGGGCATGCTTGCTCAGCAGGGGGAGGTCTAGATTTAGGATTCAAACTGGGCTGAAGTAACTCAGGAAGAGGCTGCATTGGAAAGGGAGGAAAAGAGGAGAGGGATGCACTAGTAGATAAACACAGGCTGCTTTCATGCATGTCCTTGACATCTTTCTGTCCGGTCAGAATCTCCAACTCCTGATCAACCAGCAGGTCCAGCTCCTCGGTCAGGAGGTTGATGGAGGGAGGAGAGGAAGGTTGGAGTGACGGTTTGGAGGAATCTGGATCTGGTGTATGTCCAGAAAAGTGTTGAGAGCCAAGCAAGGCTGCAGCAGCTCGATCAAAACCAGAGACAGGAGAGGGAATAGGGGCTGCAACCTCGGCAGCAACAGACAGCTCTAAGAGGGAGTCCATTGCGTTTTCAACTGAAACAAAACAGAAAACACACCACAAAGCAAAAGTGAAACACAATTGTACAAATAATAGGAGTTTCAGGACATTGAATGAAACCAAAAATGAAACCACAAGGTATGACACAGTGGAGGTAAAAATTAAAAACACTTCTGTGAATCAAACTATTTCATAAAAATGAAATACTCCATTATAGTGTCTTAAATGAGAGAAATAATAAATTATTCATTTATAAGACAGAAGAGGGGAAATTGATTGTCCGCTGCTCAGAGATATTCAGTCACCACTGACGTTTGATTGTATATTGATTGAATGTTTTCTGCAGCGTCCCCGGACTTTACACCACAATCCTACACTGTTTGAATATCAGTCCAGAGTTGATAATCTCCACAAGGGTTTGAAAAACAGCTTGTACTGACATTGGCGGCGATCAGAGAAGCAATAAGTGAGACTCATCCACGGTTAAATGATTAAAATTAAAGTGACGGGTACATCGTCACTGTCTGTTTTGCTTAAACATATTGGGGACACAGGCAACTTTATAGCTGATCTAAACACACACAACAGGTGGGAGGTGAGCGAACAGGCTCCGTTTCTGTTGCCTCTCTAATACACTTGGGACTTTCACTGCGAAGTCTTGAGGTAAAGTGATTCAACCCTGTCAGAAACGCAACGCTAACTAACTAGCTAGCCGGCTAACCGGTTAAACTGTTAAAAATCTCAACCAGCATTCCCGAGAGCCGCACGACAGGTCGGGCGGCTCGGTTTCCGTGTTTTTGCGGTACCTTTAAAATGACACTCGGACAACACGATGTATATAACTTCTGGGTCCAGGTGTGAAAACACCTCCTGCATGTTTTTCACGATATCCTCCTTGGAGGGTGCAAAGTTGCGCGCCATGGCACCGTCAAATCCCGGAGAGGGTCGATAACCTGCGCCGGGGCCGAGGCTTCCCTCCTCCGGCGGCCCTCCTGGGACTCTGGCCGGGCTCTGGCCGCTCTTCTTCCTCCGAGGCATTCCGCGGCCCAAGTGTCGCCGCCGTCGGTGCTCATTAGTGGCGAAGCGAAGCTAACAAAGTAGCCGAGGGGGCTACAAACATGCGGCCCGGAGGTGATTACATGATATTGGAGTGTCGGTTAGAGCAGAGTAAGTCGGGGTTATGATATCTAACAGCACTCCAAGTGGCGGAGAAACACCAAACATGAATTGCAACCTGCGACACGGACATCAGCACCGGAACACGCCACGTTGTTTCAAAATAAAACGTTTCCTTTTCTGAGCCATGTCTGAGCTGCTCATGAGTTAACAGTGGTCTCTGCTGCACTATTACATCAGTCCTGCGTGCTTGATTTTGAGTTTGACGGCTAAAGAGGATGTTTTCAAATTGGACTGAAGATAGAAGTCATCCCACGTAAAAAAATAAAATAAATAAATAAAAAAGATGTGATTTCGGTTGAGTTTTAGTCTTGTTATAAACAAAACACATATTGAGAATGAGCTCGTATTTTTTTATATCATTTTGGTCTATTGGTACACACCATATACAAATTACTCTAAAAAGGGGTGGCAGACGTGGAAAAAATATTACTGCACCTCTTTTAAATTACAACTAGCAGTGTGACACCCTCACCTTTATTTTTTTTTACCATTCTCTCTGCCTAATCTTGGTCTATCTTTCAGCTCAAGTGTCCCTATTATCGCCAGTGTTTATTATCAGATGAACATCATACCATGTCAGAAGGTATGCAATCGTCATTGCAGAAAATCTGCTTCAAACAAACAGATGACCTGCTTTTCAGTTCAATCACTTTTTTCAGTTGTTAATTATCATTTCAACCCTAAATGTCAGTACTCTCACTTTACTATTTCATTTAGAGAGTTAAGGTACTCCATATCTGGCTGTCACTATTACTACTGTAGTAGGGAAGGTTATAGCAAAATGTAGAAGTATCTGGTTATGCATATATAATTAATAAAAATAAGTGTTGGAAGACGATTTCTTTAGCCTTTTAAGATAAATTCTTTAATAATAAAAAGTAAAAAGCAATAATGGATAAAGTGGGGGTGCCAGGTGTCATGCTGATCATTTAGGAATAGGCTAATAGTACATGGAGGAAAGCGAAAGTTCAGTGCAAGCAGTTTGTGCCCGACTCCCGCCATGTACAAGCTGCTGCGGTACTCCTGTGAGACCGAGGGGGGCGCTCTACACCCGGGCTTCACTCAGACAGCACTGACTGAACGGACAGAGAGCTTTGTGCCGAAAACTAAACCCAACCTGTGTCAGACTAATGAATTAAAACGGCCCACTTGAGAGGTAAATACTACCGAGGAATCGCTTGGCAAACATCCTGGGGGTTTTAGCCGGAGTTGTGTGTTTAAAAGCAGATGCATTTTGCATTTGTTAGGGTGTTCAAAACCCTTCGTGGGGGCAAGTTAGTGGTGAGACAGGAGGGCTGAGGGCGACGGTAGCAGCAGCAGCAGCAGCCCTGCTTCGCCTGTGAACTAGCGGCAGTACGGAGCGATGCGTTGAAGTTGAAAAAAAGAAAGTAATAAGTAAATAAGCTTCATTTTGAAACTTTACAAAGTAGTTGAATTTGTCGGAAACCATTGGAAGTGACCACGACCCGGCTTGTTTGAGACGGAGATGCTGGTGTACTTCACTTCTCCTGTGATTGTCTGTAGCCGGAGATGTGATGGGTACCTGAGTAGTTTGCGGCCTAAGCTAGCAGAGTAGGCTAACCAGTTAGCCGCTCGCCGCTAGCGCGTATTAGCCACTCGCCGCTAACGAGACTTCCTTCCCGCAAAATGCTAGCAGCTAGCCAATGATGTTTGCACTGCCACTAGCTAGCTTGTTTGATAACCTGTATGACAGTAGCTACACACCAGCGGGACCCCTGCTGTTTCTAAAGTGGGTTTCCAGCGACCTAGCAGTTTAGTGGCTGTAAGGTTACCGAAATAGCAGCCGAGGTTGTTCCTGAAGCTGTACGGTGTTTGGTGAGAAATTTACGGAAAACAGGGAGCTGGTGTTTTAGCTGGGGCACTTTAGCATGGGAGCTAATAATATGTCCCTGTGCTGGTTCAGTGTTTGCTTTCTGTTTTTAAAAGTTCTCCGGATTAGGATTTCGCCAAATATGCGCACACGGTTTTGTCAATTTTAACTGTGAAAAATGATGGTCAGCAAATGACAGTTTTTCTTAAAATTAGCTTTTTTGTAAGTGCTGTAGCATGGTTGTGTTGAACTTTTGTTTTCTGACCCATAGAGGCCAGTAGAAGACCGTGTGGATCAGACATCAGCAAGCATGGAGTTCCCGCAACAGCAGAAACCGGCGGGGGACGGAAAGATCATCTATCCTCCAGGAGTGAAAGAGATTACGGACAAAATCAGCAACGATGAGGTGGTCAAAAGACTGAAGGTAGGTCTGGATCGAATTTCCTGCTGCCAACACCGGTTTTCTGAAAGTCACAATCTCCTGTAACCCCGTCCAGCCCCCTGGCACAGGGCCCAATTGCTTCTAACTTTGTAAACTATTGGTTATTTAGTAATAACATTCCTCTCAGTTATGGCAGACTGTTTCCCCAAGTCCTCTGTTCCCTCTCAATCTGTACAGCAACCCTCTTGTCATCTCAGAGAGCTGAGATAAGGTTGAATTTGGCTGTAACATGATAGAAAAATTGAGGTAGCATTGTTCAAAAATGCTGAATTCTCCAATCTTACCAACCCCTCATCCTATTCCCTGAACCTCGGAAAATGGGAAGATCCCAAAATGTGAACACAGGGAAAGCAAACAACAAGTATGTCTATCTTTTTTACTGCAAGGGAACAAACAGTGAGTCATGTTGAAGGGAGATTGAAGAAAACAGCTGCAGCATTAGAACAGATAATAGCTGAGGTTCTGTTGACCTTTTTTGAATATCAGCAATACTTTTTGTTTTCAGAGAAGGACAAAGTACACTGTCTGCATGTTAAACATTAAAACACGCAAAATATGCATGATGCCATAAGTGAGTGCACTCAAATTTGAATCTTTTTTAGTAAAAGAAAATTGCAGATATTCAAAACCTACAAAGAGCCATTGATCTTTCAGGTATGATCTGATTTTGGAGGTAGCTATAGTGCATGTCCAAGTTCACTCTTAGGTTGAATCTGCAACATTTTCTGGAGACTTGGGGGGGAAATGGAGATGATGTTATTGCAACATTGATATATGACCACAAGTTTCTTGATGTGACAGAACTTTTTACTGTTGTTGTTGCATGTTACTTATTCAGATTCTTGGGAGATAAACATTATTAATTCTGAGTTGTGTTTATGAGCTTCTGGCACGTACAATCATGACTCTTCAAAATCACATTATGTTGTTTACGACACATAAACAAAGAACTGCGGTCATGGTGTAGCATAACAACCATAAAGTATACAACCGTTGGGCATGGCATGATGGACAAATGTGACAAATAGATTTTTAACTGTTATTTGTACAGATGTCTGCAGATATTTTAAAGCTCTGCTCTTAGTTGTTAGGCAAGCTGATATTACATGTGCTGCAATCTAACTAATCATTTTCTGGAACTTGAGATTTGCGTTTTTACCACAAGCTAGGGCAAACAGTGAATAGATGGCTTATTTGATCATCCATCCATTGTCTGCCACTAATATAAGTCAATCTATAGTTTTGTGTAATGCCTTTAATAGATTTTTTTTTTTTTTTTTTTATTGCTTCTCAGGTAGTCTAATGAACCACATTTGTCACTGGTTTCATGGATGAAGCAAATAGATCTTTATTATATTTGAATATTATTTTATTCCAATAAATGAGCTGAGCTATTTATCAGTCTGTTTGTGGGGATTAAGGATGCAACTTATAATAAATTCAATAACCATTAACTGTTTCACTTAAAAGTGAGTTAACTAATTACCAGTTCTCCACTAGCTTTTCAAGAAAAATGTTCTTGAGAAGATGAATTTTCTTGATAACAATAAGGTCTTTCTTGCTAAAATATGAAAAGGAAAAATGTTTCCTATGATATGCTAAGTAAAAAAAAAAAAATCAATAAATCAATGATTTATTGTTATTCTGTAAACAGTAACCTACAGACAATGGCATTTTTTTGGAGTATAACAAAAAAATACAACATGGAAATTAAATAAAAATATGTAGGTTACTTGGCTGCATGATGGTTACTGCTGTGACCTCACTGCAAAGAAGTTCGTGTTTGATTCCTGTACTGGGGCCTTTCTGCCCGGTGTTTGCCTGCTCTCCCTGTGCCTGCACAGGTTTCCTCCAGCTACTCCCGTTTCCTTTCACAGTCACAGACGTACATGTCTAGGTTATCTGGTGACTTCAAATTGCCCCATGGGTGTGAGTGTGACCACTTGTTTATCTCTCTGTGTGTCGGCTATGTGATAGACTGGCCACCTGTCCAGGGTGAACCCGCCTTTGCCTAGAACATCAGCTGGGATTGGATCCAGCACCCCCTGGGACCCTTACAGATAAACCATAGAAAATTGGGAAAAAAATAGACCAGTTTAAAATTTAAATAAATTGTGGACCACCTCATTGGTGAATTTTATAAGCGCTCGAAATGTAACACCCCCCCACCCCCCCAATACTTTAAAATCTCAACCAGCCGATATACTCTGTACACTGTACATTTGGTTTGTCTGTCATCATTTATTAGATTGAAATGGTCCCATACTGCACTCTGTTTCACCGTGTCATGTTTGTACATTCACGTGTGTGCTTCGTGTTTAGGTATGTTGGGCATGCAAAATGGTCAATTAATTAAAAATATATTTAATTGAGTAAATTCTGACTGGCAATTAATTGAAAGTTAATTAATCGTTAACATCCTGAGTGGGCAAAGGTTTTTCTTCGGAGACTGTTCATCATAAAGATTCACATCTTGATGAATGCCCTTCGCACTGTGTGTGTGTGTGTGTGTGTATTAGGAATGCAACAGGACTCGGTAAAATACCGAACCGTTTGGTACGCCCTGCACGGAACAATACGCTCTTATGTCCTGAGGGTTTTTGGTACAAGTCAGGTTGTATTAGCACCTACTGCTTTACAGGGTTGTGTGGGTGTGTGTGTGTGGTGTGTGCACGCGTGCCTGCCTTACTGTCCAGCTGAAAGCCCTCCCCCATGAATTAATGTCCAATCACTGCTGTGTTTCCACCCACTGGTGATGTCTAACCTATCACACTTTTGCAGCTCACACACCCAGAAGCAGGAAAACTTATACCTTGGAAACAACAACTTTACCTCTGAATGCACCAGATGGCAATTTTATGAATTCTATGGCCATGGCAAGACACGCCTTACTCTGCTTCTGATTGGCAGGTAAGGCGGGTCTTGGCGTGGCCATAGTAGGATTCATGATATCGTCTCTGGACTTGCCATTGCTGCAGGCTATTTCTGATAGATTGTTTCAGGCTGCTGTGCACGTGTGTGTAAACAAGACCCGTCTCTGGTTGGCTTACCGTGAAATCTTACTCTACCTTAGCCAATCATCATCACTTATGCAGTTGCGCCCACAACATTTGCAGCTCTTGTGTCGGATGGTAGCTTCAATGAGTTGCTTCACTTCACATTTCATAACGCACCACATTTAATTGTTGGTCATGGTAACAGCATTTTAACGATGGAAATAATAATTAGTTAGATTACCTGTTTCTGAAAAAAATAACGCAGTTAGTAACGACGTTATTTCCATCATTGCTGCTATTTATATATACTAGTAGGTAAGGAAAAAGAGGTATGTCTATTTGATTGTGTTGTATTTGTTAACCAACTGTTAACTTTAAGTGTTATTCAGTACCAGACTTGTTTGGAACTTGTTCAAGCAAAATAAATAAATCATTTTAGGAGGAAAAAATGTCTCTTTATGATCAAAATATGTACTGAAACCATAACCCAAAAAAATCAAGGTACGGACTGTATTGTGGGCTACCTGTACCGTTGCACCCCTTGTGTCTATATGTGTGTGTGTGTGTATATATATATATACACACACACACACAGAATTGGCCTATTCCGATAACCATTGGATGATATTGGTTATTTTGTACGTTGTCCATTGCTTTGCATTGTGTTACTAACTAACACTCACAAGCTCAGATTGGGTCTGTGAAGGTAATTAGCTTATTTTGCATAGCTGTTGGGTATAGTTGCACACAGCATGCTTTGTGCTCAATGAATCACAGGCGCATGGACAGAACCAGGAAAAGACATAGACATAGGATTTCTCCTGGTGCCCATGATAGCCAACCCAACTATTAATAATGTGATAGCGAAAGAGACGACTGAAAAAGCTGGATTTGTCAAAAGCATTAACAAAGAAACAAATGGGACCATTCTCTCATTCTCAGGGGAACTTTTTCAACTCGCTAAAATCGAATTGGTATGCTTGCTGAAGAAGTAAAGGCTGGTCTTTTTGTTTATTTTTTATTTTTTTCTTTTTATAGTGAGCATACTGGTTTTATGCTCAGCTGTGTTCAGTTGTACTTGGAAGTTTTTAGGCATGTTTTAATATTGTGCTCCTTGTGTGTGTTTTCATGCTGGTTGTCCAAAGTTCAAATTCAAACCACATTGCTGTATTCTGTCAGATTGAGATCTATTGCATGTCTGTTTGTGAAGGAATAGGGTTTGCTCCTCTGTGGATCTGGAGATTTCCAATTTTTTTCCCTTGTTAAATACGGTTCAACCATATCTGCATCGAGGGTCTGAGGACAGAGGGTGCTGTGTGCTGTACAGACTTCTTTAAACCCCTTGTGGCAATTTTGTTATTTTAGAGCTATTGGGCCATATGAATAGAATTGACTTGTATCAGTGTTTTAAGACAGAAAATGGTATTATTAAAAGTTATGTGTGCTCTGAATGCATTTGCTCTGGGAACAGAATCGCTTTCACGAACAATATAAATTTTTTAGAAGTCACATCTACACTTTGTGATTAATAATGCTTATTAGTCAACTGCTAAAGGAGATTAGTGGGTCAACTCACTGATTCTTAATGGCACAGGAAATGGGGGAAGTGAAATTGATTCACATAAGTGTTATTATACTCAATAGCCCCATTTCCACTGGCTTGGTTTTACACATACACACACATACGTGTGTGTGTGTATATATATATATATATATATATGTGTGTATATGTATGTATATATATATATATATATATATATGCTGCCATTGATGTTAATTCAACACCCATATGAAACCGCTAACTTTAGTCCCTTGTCCCACTGCAATGTCTCTCAGAGCATTCAGATGCCATAGGCAGACTTGTTCCCTGTATGTCCGCAGTCCAACAGAAAGGCAAACGCTACTGGCAATAATTAATCTGCCTATATTAGTAGGTTTACCTGTATTTTTAAACTCCTTTTACTTGCTAATTTTGGTACAAATGGAGCATAATTAGATTTATATTATTATATATTATATATATTATAATATAATATATTATTATAATATATTATTATTTGATATGTTATTTAATACTTCATGTTTGTGGGACAAAAGGCAGAATCCTCTGAGGACAGGAATTAGTATTTGTATACTTGAGATGCATTGCAATTTGACTTTATAAATGGCTTTGCAAGAATAAGGTGAAGTATTGTTTGAGTAGCTGGTGCACTACCACCCAGAGACAAATGCATTTGATGTGGTGCATTGAACTGCCATGTTGCCCTGCCAAAACGCTGTTCAGATGATGAAAGATAGTGAGTCAGCAGCTGGTTTCATTTGGTGATTTGTTTCGTTTGATTGAGGTAGGACTTTTAGTTAAGGGCAAATGGTTCCTGTGTCATGCATTTTGCTTGAATTGAAAAGTCATTCCTTCTCAAAAATCAAATAATAAATGGCATAATGGCAGTGGTTGTTCCGGGCATCAACACAGATAGGCACTGATAAAATCATGTTATCATGAGACTACTTCTACTTTCTGTGAAGGAAAGAAGGGAGGATACAGAATGAGAACTTACTATCAAACTATCAGTTTTATCTCGCTCTTTTGCAGAGATGGTTGTTTGAGACTACATTTGCATTTGCTACATTCCAAGATGTCATGCATCACATAATCGTTCTCTTGTTGGTGAGGTGAACAAGTTTTTAATGGAGCCAGAATAGCTTTCCCTTAGCAAAAACTCCCTGTCTTAACAGTCTTTATGCTAAGCTTAACAACCTTTGGGTGTAGCTTCAACATTACTGTACAGATATGAAAATTATAGAAATCTTTTTATCTAACTCCAGACAGCAAAGCAAATAAGTGTATTTTACAACATTCCCTAATGACTAAGACTTGTGTGGAGAGATAGTCCTTCAAAACATGACCTAATTCATTTCACTATCCTAGATACCATAATTGGACATTAAAAGTGATTTCATGTTGAACTAAACTGAACAGCACAGTCCCTAAGTGTGCAACTGTTTCCATTGGTTTGATTTTTTTTTTTTTTTTGTTTTTGCTTTGAGTACCAGTAAAACAATGAAAGCCAGGTTTTTTTGAGAACAGGTCATTGCATTTAAAGTACCAGGCACTTAATTTCAGCCCAGATGTGCATATAAATGGGAACAAATGTGCAATCACTAACAATCCTCTGTTGGCATAATTGAAGAAGAATTAATCAAAGTAATCTACTTGGAATCTTAAATTAGTGCACGAGCAGTTTTGCCAGATACAACATTATATTGCATTCTGGCTAAATTTGAGCCAGTCCTGATTTGTGCTGGAATATGTTGTGCTGTTTGCCAGCACTTCACTATGCTGGTTGCAGGGGTGGGGTTGCTATTTTGGTTAAATTGTGGCTTCATTTCAGTTAAACATTTAGCTGTATCAGTTATAAGGACAGCTGTTTACAGGCCCTAGTCTTTGCATCAGCAAGCATTTGAAAACAGAGGTAAAATCCCGTCCAAATAAACTACGGTTGATGTAGGGTGCAGAGAAGCACACACACACTGGTCCGTGTAGAGAGCTCACAGGCTGGCTTGTCACTGCTTCTGTTAGGCCAGCAGAGGGTTGGAGAGTGTGTGTAGGAGTGAATGTGTTGCTCTGCAGGTTTCTGAGGCTGTTGGCCCATCCCCCACCCCAGCTGGCTGCCTGGTTGTTGAGAGAGCTCATTGCTCTGCTTCAAACACACACATACATACTCATAGTTGTTTAAAGCACAGTTTCCTAGTTCCTGTCAGTAAAAACTAGGACACACGGTAGATAGACGTACATAAAACCTCATCATATATCGTTGGGGGAGGTTAAATGTTTACAGCTTTTTCTATTATCATAATTGAAATGAGAAAATGGAAATTAAATGTTAAACCCTGTCAAACTCTCTTATCCTGATGTGGGAATTGCAAAGTCTAGCTCATTGGGGATTTCATGAGAACCAATACAAAACTGTAAAAGTTAAAGTACTTTTTTTTGTTTGTTTGTTTTTTTACTTAATTACCATTGATGATATGGTGATAGGAGTTAGTGCAGATTTAGCAACAGGTTTGTGTGACTTATGGAGTTCAAAAAGTGCCTTTGCTTTATTTTGTGTCATCTGCGTGGAGGTGCAAGGTTAAGCGAGGCTATATCAAAAGGAGCTATAGAAAATAGTGTTGCTATAATAGTAACATAACTTAGATGGGTCACTATCTGCAGTGAAGTTATCTAGCATGAGAACTGTTATATAATGATGAAGCAGTTTGAGATTATTTATTTAATTTTTTAATTTGTAATTTTGTAAATTGTTCTGATATTTTTTATTTATTTAAATTATTATTTTTAATCCCCTTTTATATTTATGTACAACGTTAATGACCTGCATTTCCAACTGCGGTCCACCAGTTAGAATCTCTGATAGCTAGCGATATGAATTGAGCTTCTTTGGATTACCAGTTGGGTCTTTGTGCCTTTTTCAGTGGCATTTCCAATCTACAATATTGCTGCTGTAAATTCAGTATTCCGGTGTCGTGTTAAAATGTTGCTCAAGATAAACGCGTCACCTGTGGTTTTGATGTCTCAGCCATTGTAAGATATATTTTAAGGTTGGTGTCAGTTCAGCAGTACAAAGCCAGCATTTAACTAACAGTGGTACCACATATGTTTCGGAAGAAGTCTTCTCCAGCAAGACGTGTATGACCCAGATGTCACATACCCTTATATAATCTACCTATTATTATTTATGTTGATTCATACTTGTTTGAAGGTTATGCTCCTGCTCCACAACACCTTAGTTTACAAAACTACTCAGGATAAAAATAGATGATGAAAGTACTGAACCACTGACTAATCGTGAGGTCATTGTCATCTGAACTCTGGCCTACAAAAAGAGTCTAAAAGTGACAATATTTTGTCCTCTGAATGAATATCTCTATAAGCCAAGGTAACTATTGACAGTGACCAATACTAATGTTAAGAATGGTATTCAGCTATTTCACTTAAATGTTTTATTTAAAAATATCTTCAGAATAGCAAGCATCCTGAACATACAGAAGTATTATCAGCACAATGTAATTGCAAATTCAGTCTCAAAAGTAAGTAAATTATTGCAAGATGCCCCCAAATGACCTTGAATTCAGTAAATTATTCATCTCTTTGTATTATTTCTATGAGAATTTGAAAATGATGATCAAAAATGTCTCATTCTATTACCTTCCATTTTTGTTACTTTGTTTCATAGATGGTGGTAAAGACCTACATGGACATGGATCAAGACTCTGAAGAGGAGAAGCAGCAATATCTGAGCCTGGCACTCCACCTTGCCTCAGAGTTCTTTCTCAGGAACCCAAACAAAGATGTACGGCTACTGGTGGCCTGTTGCCTGGCTGACATCTTCAGGATCTATGCTCCTGAGGCTCCCTACACCTCTCATGATAAGCTGAAGGTCAGGAACTGACTCTGGAAATGCGTATGAAATAAACTGATTAAGCGTTTAGCACAAAAACAACATTATCCAGAAGTAGAGTTACATGCATTATGTGTTCTGGGCTTTTTGTCTGTCCTATTTATGAACGTGGTATCTCATAACCACATTTTTTCAACCCTCCTTGTTAGCAGGGGTATACAACTACCAGGTGGTGATTCCAGGTGGTTTAGCTAAAAAACATCCCTGTTAAAACCTACATAAGGATTGAAGGTGTTGGTCATACCGTGTCTAAGAGTTTCCTGCATAACCAGATATCAGCTTTGTCACTGCTTCCTCCAAACGCCTACGCTGTGTTAAGAGCTCAGAAGAAAGCCCTTTTCTCATCATCAATGTTATCATGAAAACCGTTAACTTAACCACAAGTGTTTTCCACTCTTTTCTCCAGGACATCTTCCTTTTTATCACCAGACAGCTTAAGGGGCTAGAAGATACCAAGAGCCCTCAGTTCAACAGATACTTCTACCTGCTGGAAGTAAGGCACTCACCTGGTCAAAGAGAGGCCACAAAAGGGATTAGCTTGTGTGTAGATCTGAAGTAATTTGATAAAGAATCTATATTTATTTTTGACAATCTATTAATTGCTAAGAGTTGTAGCTTCTTAAGTAGCAGGGTTTGCTGCTTCTATGTGTAATGTATCAAAGTAAAGTATGTTTTCAAGGTGTTCTCTGGGGAACACTCAGATGTTATCATTGGGACTATTTCACAAAGGTTTGACATTTATAGGCCAGCCAATAGACCAAAGGAGAAAAATGTGCAAATTCACTCATAACAAAAATAATTGCTGGCCTACTTGTGTCTCATGGATTGTACAAAGAAGGTAAACTGGTGAATTATTGACCTTTAAGGAAAGAATAACATTATTTTTGCATTTCCATAGAACCTTGCATGGGTGAAGTCCTACAATATATGCTTTGAACTGGAGGACTGCAATGAGATATTCATCCAGCTTTTCAAAACACTCTTCTCAGTCATCAAGTAAGGCTCTTGTTATCTGCTGCTGTCTCCTTTTGTGTTTTCCTCTTCATGGCCTGAGTCTCACATTATTTTCTTTCAATAGTCTAAAATCTTTTTTCCACTACTGTCCCTCTGATAGCCCTTGTTTCTCTCCATACCCTCCTTTTTTCATACATGACATCAACATGTCTCACTCATCTGGAAGCATGATGACTGATTTATTAGACCTGGGTAATATCTAAGGGTGGGAAGTTTTTACTATCTTATGATTCAATTCGATTCTGATATTTGGGGCTACAATTCAATTCAAAACAATTTGATTCATAATGATTTCAGGGCACACCCCAAGTAATATCACTTCAAATTATGATCATTGTTAATTGCCTGTTTGTTGTCAGGTATCCTTGAGTGCCTTCAAGAGCATCTAAAAATAAAAGATGTTATTGTTTTTCTATATGCACTGGCGTGCAACATTTGCCATTTGTGTGTGTAATCTGTTTAGTTATCGTTATTTTGAATTTATCATTGATTCTGTTTTTATTCTTTCTTGCTCTATCAAATACCATTCAAGGTCAAAATGTCTTTGTCTTAGTCTCTTCTGTCCTTTTTGTCTGCAGTAACAGCCATAACCAGAAGGTTCAGATGCACATGATGGACTTGATGAGTTCTATCATCATGGAGGGAGATGGAGTCACCCAGGAGCTTCTGGATACCATCCTCATAAACCTCATCCCTGCACATAAGGTAAGACATACACCGCCACACAACAAATAAATCTGCTTATGTTGATTTTGTGTTATTTGGCTTTATCTTCTTACCCTTTTTATTTACAAAATACAATCTGGATTTTGATTTTGAAATGAGAAAAATTTAAGTTTTTTTTGTTTGTTTGTTTTTTTTTTTAAGTACTTTGCATATTTTGTAAGTACTGTCCACTGATGTTATACATATTACTGAACAAAAAACGTGGAAGTTTTGTGTGTAAACGTGTCATTAATTTAATTAATCGACATTGTACTCATTGTTTAAATTCTTGAACAGAATTTGAACAAGCAAGCCTACGATCTTGCCAAGACTCTGCTGAAGAGGACTGTCCAGACCATAGAGACATGCATTGCAAATGTGAGTTACAAACCTGTACTCCATTGAAATTACTTTCTCTTCAAGTTTGTCATCTATTGTCTTTTTTTTCTTTTTGTTGTGGTTTAGTTTTTTGCCTTTTTCGCCTGACTGTTGTTCTCAAAATCTGTCATCATAAATTCCTTCCTGTATCCTGTTGTTGTCAAAGTAAATGTTATAATATTGTTTGTCTTTTCATTTTTTTTCCCCCTTCTTCAATCAGTTCTTCAATCAGGTATTAGTGATGGGCAAGTCATCAGTCAGTGACCTATCAGAACACGTCTTTGACCTTATCCAAGAACTGTTTGCCATCGACCCCATGCTGCTAACATCTGTCATGCCACAGCTAGAGTTCAAACTTAAGGTAAATCAATCAAAATAGACACAAGAGTACAACTAATCTCAGACAGGATCTGGGCACGTAATGGAGACAGTTGACAGTTTGTCATACTTTTGTTTTTGTTTGCATTAATGGATACAATTAACACACATAACCATGAACAAAATTAATGTTTGAATAAAAAATGTTAGCTAGTTATAAGAGAATTTTATGTTTGCAGAGCAATGATGGCGAGGAGCGTTTAGCTGTTGTACGGTTGCTAGCGAAGTTGTTTGGAGCCAAAGACTCAGAGTTGGCCTCCCAGAACAGACCACTGTGGCAGTGCTTTTTAGGACGGTGGGTTACACACACACACATTTTTGAAGATGTGTGAAAAATGTGTTTTCTACAAATATTAACATTTTCATGTCAGAGCCAGAGTTGTAGTCTTCTATTTGGAGGTGATTTATTAATTCAAGAGACATCTTTCTGTAATGGAGTGCACACAATTAATAAAAAAAAATATAAATAAAATCTGGAATTGAATTTGACTTTTACATCATTTGGTAGATAAATTCAGCAGAAAGTATCCCAGTGAAGACATTTTTAAATTCTGTCAGCCACTGAAATTATGTAAGTGTTTAATGGAGCACTAGTCCTGGGAACTCCTAATAATAAGTTGGCTGAGTATGATGCTCAGCAAATTCAATAAGAGAGGAAGTAAATGAGCAGTCTTTTCAACGAGCTTTTTTTTTCCTTTTTTTTTTTTTTTTCTTTTCAGCTATTCTTTTGCCTCACATCCATGGATTACTTGCTCCTCCATCTGCTCTCTCAAAATATGATAAATATATCAGCTGAATTTATTATGTGTGTAAATGATTGGGGGTGGTGGTGTTTTCAGGTTCAATGATATCCATGTTCCAGTGAGGCTAGAATGTGTAAAGTTTGCCAGCCACTGCCTCATGAACCACCCAGACCTAGCCAGAGACCTTACAGGTGTGTGTTTTTTTTCTTTCTCTCACTAACTTTGTCTTCTTTAGTCTTCTCTACTTCAGTCTTTTTTTTTCTCCACACCAATCTTTGAACAGTATTGTGGTTACATTTCTTTCTCTACATTACCAAATTAGAATATTTGAAGGTGCGTTCCCATGACCCAGAGGAAGCCATTCGTCATGATGTCATTGTAACCATCATTAATGCTGGGAAGAAAGACCTGAACCTTGTCAATGACCAGCTGTTGGGCTTCGTAAGAGAGAGAACTTTGGACAAGAGGGTGAGACTTTTGGTGCAGATATTATAATTATTATTATTATTATTGTAGTTGTATGGGAAATTTTAAATAGTGGTAAAGCAGAATGTCATCTGTGCTGGACATGGAGAGAGAGAAAATCACATTTAACTCCCTTTAACATGTAGATTTTTTCATTAGAATTGTTAACAGTGCAGGAATGTCCCTCAATACCAAATTACATCCTTTATGAAACAAGACAGGTAAATTTATGTTTGTCATCGTAATTTACTCTTGTCCTTTCTGATCTGTTTTTTCGCCCCACTTCTCCCATCTCTTATAGTGGCGTGTGCGTAAGGAGGCCATGATGGGCCTGGCTCAGCTTTATAAGAAATACTGTCTGCACCATGAGGCTGGGAAGGAGTCTGCCCAGAAGATTAGCTGGATCAAAGACAAGCTGCTGCACATATATTATCAGAACAGCATTGATGACAAGTGAGAACAGTCATGCTGTACATATTAGCTCACCTGCATGTATACATGATTTAATGCTTTCAAGGACAAGACTGCTTTTTCAGCACAAGTCTGGCAGTTGCCTTGAGCATTGGATCTAATGTTTAGAGAAACACCTGACTAAGTGGAGACTTTGTTCAGAGAAGATGTTTATTACACATCTGATGCAGACAGAGAAAAAATACAAAGCATTCAAGTTTATCGATACAAACTTAAGTCTTTGTCCTTTTAAAATAATTTTTTATCAATTGTGTTTTTCGCACAATTAATTGTGAAGTCTCTTCCCTTCTTTACAGGTTATTAGTAGAGAAGATCTTTGCCCAGTACATGGTACCTCACAGTCTTGACACAGAGGAGAAGATGAAGTGTCTGTACTACCTGTACGCCTGCCTGGACACAAATGCTGTCAAGTGAGTAAACCTGCAGTATCACACTTAAGCCTGCAGCCACACGCTTCAAATTGTACAAATATTACCCTGTTTGTCTTAATGTATGTTCACATCTTACCTCATATTTTCAGGGCTCTGAATGAGATGTGGAAGTGCCAGAACATGCTAAGAGGCCTCGTCAAAGAGCTGCTGGACCTGCACAAGCTGCCCGTGGTGCGCTCACACACACACACACACACACACAGTTGCATTGAAAACAGGCCATGTCCTCCATGTCTTTGGAGGCTAATTATTCAACGTATTCATGACTTGTTTCTCTCTCTTTCCTTTAATAGTCTGAGGCCAATAACACAGCCATGTTTGGAAAACTGATGAGTATTGCCAGTAAGTTGGAAACACAAACATGATCCACTTTTCAGCTCATGCACTGAGCTCCTGAGTTCCTTCATTAAACTGTCGAAGGTTATTTATTCCTAATAATGTGAATTGGAACCTATTAAGTTAAACCGAAATCTGCTTGGTATTTACAGAGAATCTGCCGGATGCAGGAAAGGCCCAAGACTTCATGAAGAAATTCAATCAGGTTCTTGGGGAGGACGAGAAGCTCAGGGTCCAACTGGAGATGCTCATTAGTCCGACATGCTCCTGTAAACAGGCTGAGATCTGTGTGGTGAGAGCACTCTTAACACTCCCTGTTACTTCTTAACACAGATACATAACTGCCACCGTTGCACACTCATCATCCACAAAAACATGGCTCAGTGCTGTGAATTTGCTTTTTAGACAGTCAGAATTAATCAGTGCAGCTTTTAAATACCAGGGGATTATGTGGTTACTAAAAAGAGGGAAGTTATGGTAACTATTGAGATTTTCTGTATTCTGTGTCCTTGGCCACGTGTAATGTGTAAATGTGTTTGTATGAGTATTTATCCACAATCAATCAATACTTTATCCCTGCTCCATGATAACAGCACTACACTTTATGATTGGAAACTGTTTCATGATTAAATGGGGAATGGTGCCTCAGATATAATGATAAAAAGAGGAATTCTGTGAATGTTGGTTTTTAGCAGCATTATCATTTGTACTCTGTGCAGAGGGAGATAACTCGGAAGTTGACATTCCCCAAACAGCCTACCAACCCATTCCTGGAGATGGTAAAGTTCCTGCTAGAGCGCATCGCTCCTGTCCACATCGACTCTGAGGCCATCAGGTTAGATTTTGCTTTGGATCTTAAGCTTCTTCTCTCAAGGGGAATTCTCAGCTTCGGGTCTAAAAATTGTTTTGAAAATCCTGGTTCATTAGATTTGAGTAGCTTTTGTGTAATATAAGGCAACAGGGCAAACCAGTAGTGTGTGTTCATTTAAGTGCTTCATGTACTTTGCCATTGTGTAATACCATTACCAGGCTTTTCTCATTCACAGAGACACCTAGTGGGAGTAAGTTGTAACTGCTGGCCTCAGTCAGGGCAAACATTTAACCCTTTCCACTTAATGGAAAAACACAATGAGTGAGGAAGCACTTGAACTGAATGACTCCCAGTTCCAAATTAATGCAGAGTATTCATTTTTAATGTTAAATTCTTGATTTATTGTGGTGAGAAAACACACACAGGTTCAGCCAAGTTAAAATTAATGTTAGATTAATGTTTTATTTCAGTGCTCTGGTGAAACTGCTTAACAAGTCCATTGAGGGCACAGCTGATGATGATGAGGAGGGTGTTACACCTGACACAGCCATCCGCTCAGGCTTGGAGCTACTCAAGGTACATGACAAAAACAAAAAATTGTGGCCATAGGCCTGCAGACATTTATTTTCATACCACATTATTTATCGTAACTGGACCAGGGCTGTAATGAGCAAAACATTGCTACTGTCTTTCTGATTATATATTTTCGGATAAGTAATTCGATTAATGTAAGAAAGTAAATTATGTTAAACCTATTCCATTCTTTCTAGGTCCTATCATTCACCCACCCCACAGCATTCCACTCAGCAGAGACCTATGAGTCTCTGCTACAGTGTTTGAAGATGGAGGATGACAAAGTGGCAGAGGCAGCCATCCAGATTTTCAGAAACACAGGACAAAAGATCGAGACAGAGTTACAACAGATAAGATCGTAAGAGAAATTAATAGGCAGTCAATGGGTGCGAGTGATGAATACAGTGTGCTTGTGTGGAACATCTTTCTGTGTAATCAGACTCTCTAAAATGATTCCTTCTTGACTATTCAGCAGTCAGTCTGCGTAACATTGTATTCAAATGTCGAAGCTGCCCAATGAAGGTCAGCCTCCCTGAAGGACTGGGTCCACACCAGTCTAGATGTAGACTGAATTAAAGGAAGAGCCTGCTTTGTTTAAGTCTGCTAATATCTACTGTGTCCATCAGGACCTTGATTCCCATCCTGCATCAGAAAGCTAAACGGGGCACACCTCACCAGGCCAAGCAGGCTGTCCATTGTATCCATGCCATCTTTAACAACAAGGAAGTGCAGCTGGCACAGATTTTTGAGGTAGGAAACCAATTCCTACCTTACTGAACCTCAGATCTTCTGTGTTACAGATAGAAGTTGGTGAAGGTTTTGTTTGTCAGCTTGCATTTAATGTATTCCTATTCTCATTATTTTCCCCGATGTGTATCTCATAATTTTGTGTAGTGGCATTTTTTTGTTCAGATGGGCTTACAATGCCTTTTGCTTCACCTTCAGCCACTGTCCCGCAGTCTGAATGCTGATGTCCCTGAACAGCTCATCACTCCTCTGGTGTCATTGGGCCACATCTCCATGTTGGCCCCGGATCAATTTGCCTCACCAATGAAGTCCATTGTGGCCAACTTCATTGTGAAAGACTTGCTCATGAATGACAGAGTATGAGCTGACCAAAATATACACAAATCCACATATGATACCATGAATGCAATATTACTCACTGCTTGTTGTCTTTACATAGCTACTGAAATAGTTTGTACATTATAAATGTGCCTAGTCTGGAATAAACAGGGGATTGTTGTAGTTGTGTGGGAGGTGTATAAGCAAAGAAAAGAGTGAAAGTGTGACATCCCTTTGTCTCTCCAGTCAGTGGGAAACAAGAACGGGAAACTTTGGACCACTGATGAAGAAGTCTCACCTGAGGTTCTAGCGAAGGTAAGAGGCAAACGCTGCTGGAATTTGTTTAATTTTAGTCTTATTACATATGTTTTCACTTCACAAGTGCACCTCCACAAGTTAGTGTTGCAGATTTCCATTTTGTGTGATAGTGTAGAATAGATGTTGATGAATGGTTTGTAAATGACAAAGGGGCTCTGCTTTCTCTGATTCGTCCTCTTCCTATTCCCACAGGTGCAGGCCATCAAGCTGCTGGTCCGTTGGTTACTAGGAATGAAGAACAACCAATCCAAGTCTGCAAACTCCACCCTGCGTCTGCTTTCAGCCATGTTGGTCAGTGAGGGAGACCTCACCGAGCAGAAAAAGATCAGGTAGGATGCCTGTTGAGCCAAAATATATGGTTCTTTAGGAGTTAGATGAAAGCTAATAGCCCCTTGGGAAAACAATCTGGTTCCTATTAAGTTTATCAATTCAAATTCACTTTTACAAGATGTAATTAAATGTTTCAAAATTTCTTCCCCCCCCCCCCCCCTTCCTTCCTTCCTGCAGTAAATCAGACATGTCTCGTCTGAGGCTGGCTGCAGGAGGAGCCATAATGAAGTTGGCCCAGGAGCCCTGTTATCATGACATCATCACACCTGAACAGTTTCAGCTCTGTGGCCTTGTTATCAATGTCAGTCCCACCTTTATATATATATTTTTTTTTATTTTTTTTTTTTTCCAAAGGCTTTTTAACACAGATTTTTGTCCTGCCTTCACACAGGATGAGTGCTACCAGGTTCGTCAGATCTTTGCTCAGAAGTTGCATTTGGCTCTTGTCAAACTACTGCTGCCCCTGGAGTACTTGGCTGTCTTTGCCCTGTGTGCCAAGGACCCAGTGAAGGAGCGCCGCGCTCACGCCCGACAGTGCCTCCTCAAAAACATCTCCGTCCGCAGAGAGTACATCAAACAAAACCCGCTCGCTCAGGGTTGGTGTGCAACCTCATATAGCTGCTGCTGTCATCATTTTAGAGAGCATTCATTATGTTTTTGGTCTTTGTTGTGCACCCTATGAGAGAGCGAAATTCAGGTTGTATGAAATCATTGCAGAAGAATCTACTGTGAGGTGATGCAAATCAAAGGGCATCGGTGCAACCCTCCATCAAAAAGGATGTAGAAAATATGGCTGTAGGGCATTTACATTTTTTTTTCTCATATTATTTTAAGCAATGATGCTCTCCACTCCGGACTAGAGTTCTTATCTCTTCAGTGGAGATAAGATTATATAAATTTTAAGTTATACACTTATAACTACTACTACTACTATTACTAGGTATTTCATTTATATTAAGGTAAGTTTGCTAAGGTTCATATCACTACATTTTGGGTACACGTTTAGAACCACTTCTTTTTTTTTTTTTCTTTTTTTTTTTTTTTAACATCTGAAAATGTGTGTGCCAGTTTTATAGTTAACTTGCATATTGTTAGACCCTGGACATTAAAATTTGTTATTCTCTCTCCTCCCTCAGAAAAACTTGTCTCCCTCCTTCCTGAGTATGTTGTTCCCTATATGATCCACCTGCTGGCCCACGACCCAGACTTCACTAAACCACATGAATATGAACAGCTCAAGGATATCAAAGAGTGAGTGCTCATGCATTGTCCTTCACTGTCTCTGACTGCTGAGATACAGAGCAGAATTTGGATGAGAACATAATTGATACACTTAAAATGCCCCAAAAATCATTTGATAATGATTCCCAGTGTAATGTACAACATTTACGTTATGTTGATGTTGTGTAGGTGCCTGTGGTTCATGCTTGAAGTGCTGATGACCAAGAATGAGAACAACAGTCACGCCTTTCTGAGGAAGATGGTGGAGAACATCAAACAAACCAAGGATGCACAGTGTCCAGATGACGCAAAGGCCAATGAGGTTTACACACACACACAGATTTTAATCCATGAACAATTAAAACAAAGGAAAAAGTTTTGAAAAAGCAAGTAAAGATGTCTTTGCGAGTTTCTTCAACATTTTGGTTGGCCTATAATTTTATATATTCGAAAACTGAAATGGTAACTCCAGCCATTGGGGAAAATCGTTCATTGTGAGTGTACAATTTGATAGGGGAGGGCAGGAAAAACAGACAACTGTAACCAAAATATTTCCTTTCTTTTGTTGTGGGTACAGAAGCTGTATATTGTCTGTGATGTGGCCCTCTTTGTGATTGCCAACAAGAGCACTGCATGTCACCTGGACTCTCCAAAAGACCCCGTCTTACCTTCAAAGTTCTTCCTCATACAGGACAAGGCAATATAAACACACACACACACTTTTGGTCCCGGAGAGGGCAGTTTCTCAACACTTACCATTTGTTACTCTGAAGCAAAAATTACCCCTCTTCAGTAATTCAGGACTACACTTTGTAGTAAATCCCTGCAGTGTTTTTGTTTTTTCCTCTCTATTTTTTATTTATTTAAATTTTTTTCAACAGGACTTCAAAAATGATAAAGAGTATCTGTTGGCAGACATGAGACAAATGCTGCTCACTGGGAAGGTAAATACAAAACACTCCTCCTCCATAATCATTATGAACTGTAGGAGAGCAGGAGAATGCTGAGTAAGCGAGCATTGTTAAAAGCTTTAATTAGTTGGAGGGATGTAAGGCGATATGTTTTTACCATTGCTTAGTTGTCTATTATTTTATTGAGTTTTTAAACATTCATATTAAAATAATTGCCTTCTATACAAGTCTGACACTGGTATCTGAGAGAAGGCCACATGCAAAGCATGAATCAAGACACCTCTCCCATCTTTCATTCAAGCAGCCTAAACCAGCTCCAGTGTTGGGAGCTGTGAACAAGCCTCTGACGGTACCAGGAAGACGGATCTTCACCAAGACCACTCCAGCCTCAGACACAACCAGTAACACCAGCACCAACTCCTCTCCACTGAGCTCCTCCACCATCAACAAGAACAGGTAATCACACACATACTCCCAAGTGCACGTAAAGAGAAAGAATAGTCTGTCTCAACTGTTTGAACGTGTCCTGCAGTAACAGCAACGCCTCCACCGAGCCATCAGAGAGCCGAGCACAAGAAAACAATGAGAACCCAGTGATCAAGAGTGATGAGGGCAAGAAGGTCAGAGATGACAACCAGATGTCAGCTACACTTGTTCAGATGTAAATCAGTGTTTACTGTACCGAGCTGTACCGAGTCTCTGTCTTTCAGGATGAGCCATGCCAAAATGTCGCAGCTGACGCAGGGACGGAAGCGTCACCCATCAAGCGACGTGGGCGTCCACCAAAGTCAGCTGCTGCTCCTGTAGCGACTGAAAAGGAAGGAGCAGCAACACCAACAGGAGGTGGAGCAGGCAGAGGCAGGAAGAGAGCAGCTGACCCCAACTCCAACCCAGAGTCAGTCAACATCAAGATGTCCAAACAGCAGTCGCAGAATGATGAAGGGACAAAAAGACAGATTGACTTACAGAGGTGAGACTGGGAAAAGAGGAAAAAGAGAAGGTGCAACATAATGTACTATTGGCATCTTATGAAAACTTCTAACTAAAGGGATGCAAACTGATAAACGTTTTAACTGTTTAGTCCTCGTTTGTGTGTCGTTGACCAATTCTGAACCAATCTCAATTCTGTGGCTAAGGTTAGGCAGAGATTCCTCCCGTCCTTCAGATGTCAACTTTTTCTCTCAGCAGGGGACCGTTTGTGAGAAAAGAGAAGGGAAAAGGGAGGAGGAGGAGGGAGTCTGCAGAGGGGACAGAGAGATCTATAGGGACATTTGTCTTCATCCTGGGCAGCCAGGGGGACAATGACAAAGGACAGGAGTCCAGCCCAGAGGAAGTTATCAGTGGCACGAAAGAGAGTGACAGATATCTAACTCAAAGGCAGATCAGCTGGGCAGCCAGATCCAACACTCATAGCCATGGAGATACCAAGTCCACATGGAGCAGAGTTCGCTCTGGCAGGCAGGCAGAGCTCAGCAGCGGAGGGAAAGCAGGTGGACCAGCAGTGAGTTTGGTTCAACAGGTCTTCATAGCTGCCCAACTTTTGGGTCTAAATTACAATTTTCAAATGCTTTTTCTTTTGAGACTCAAATTGAGAAATTCATATTTTTATATTCAGTATTTCTGGCACTGGGAAGAAGAAACCCCAGAGCTGACTGTCTATGCTTCACAAAGGTTTACCGGGGAACAGATTTACAAACATTTTGTGATGCAGTGATCTTTGATCAATCAGACCGATGCTGAGTTTGGGATTTTTGTCTTTCAGGTAAAGAGAAAACTGAAGGCTAAATCCAGACTGTAGAGAATGGGCCAGACTCCTCCTCATAACCTTCCCAACCCTGCGCACATGCTCCTGACTCTTAAAGCTTTCCGGGACATATTATGGACCTTTCGTAAAACACAGACATAAAGGATGCACGCACGCACGCACACATACACACACACACACACACCACTGACATCCTAGGAGGTTTTAAACACCTTGTAGTCATGGTTTGAAGCTCATTGTATGTAGGTCTTAATGAAAAAACATGTTATTTTTTCCCTTTGTGTTTGTTGCTCTTTGCTTCTTTTGTGGAGCTGTTTTTAAGAAAAAAAACAGGATGGACATTTTACAAACATTTTAATCTGATTATGATTGTTGCTTATTAAATTCCCTGGGAAAAATCCTATTGTATGTCTCCTGACCTCTTCCTCCTTGTGTCATCTGTTGCGCAATAGTTTTGAGTTCACCTGTTTTACTTAACACTGTTGTATTTTGTAAATACCCATGTGCAACTTTCCAGTTAAACTTTTTCAATATCCAAGGCAGTTACAAATTGCAGAAAATGACTATGATATGGAAACATAAGTACATTTAACAGATGTACTTGAACCAAAATTTTCTAAACTTTGGTATGTTTAGGTTTCTAACTTTGGTATGTTTAGGTCCTTTAGTTTGGTTATAGCGTTACAAGACTGGGTAGAAACTCAGTGGCTTCTTAACGGCCACCTGTAATGCTTTTGAAGGCCTTTTGATTAATTTCCTGTCTTCATGGACAAATCGAACCTGTCAAACTTTTCTCAATACTGTGCTCCAAGCTGTTCCTCCTCTTCCCCTAGACTGGTCAGGGGCTCTGAAATTGGGCTGGGTTTGAATTACCTTTTTGTTTTTTTACTGCTGAAGTATGTAACAGTACTTTGGAATGCATAAATGATATATTACTATACAAATATGTGTTCAAGGTTTTTGTTCATCTTTTACAATTAAATATTTTTTGTACTTTTGTCAGTTTTCTGTTGGGTTGAAGCCTAGTGTTAGGCACTGAGTGAGTGAAAACCTTGCAGGTTGTGTTGATGACAACTTATTTTTGATGTAGTTAAAGTATGCCTATTCTCATGATCATATTTAATTTTTTTCCAGAAAATAAATGCTTTTAGATGTTATTGTGTAGCACGTTTGTCTCGGTGACTGTGACTCTGCGAGTACTTTTGAAGTGCTGCACTTGTGAAAGCAAGAGGGCCAACGCAGGTAAACTTGATTTTCCACTATTTTTTAATCAAACATGACACTGTCACAATAAATAACCATGCTCTTTATACTGCAGCTTGCTTCCAAGGAAACAAAAGAGGAAAAGAAGTCTCAATCCAAATGGAGAAACTGAGATGCAACAGCCCCATTTTTTTTTTATATATATATGCTTCATCATCGTGCAATATTGTACATAGTGAGAACACCATGAAGACTTGCGGGAGGCCCTTACCTTGTTTTTTTTTTTCCTTTTTCTTACAAAATATAGATCCAGTCATTGATGCACTGTAATGGTAACAAGACAGCTCATTTCTAAGGAACTGGCTATTTACAAGTAGAGGAGAGTGTGTGTGCAGTCTGTCCCCTGACTAGGATTTTATTTGTGTTGGCTCTGACTGGGAGCTCATTCAACACCAGCAAAGATGGTTGCATGATTATTTCATATAGTTCTGTAATGTGTCACCCTGTTCCTAGAGACTGAGCTGGGGGGTCCTTAAAGAACAAAAAAAGCCATGTATGAGGATGCACCGCCACCTCACTTAAATATGCACTACACATCTTTACAGTCTATGGACCTCAAATCAAAACGTGAAAATATTGGACAGGCCTGCAATCTGCTTCATAGAACAACAGAGTTCCAGCCTCTTTAATGACTCAGAAGACATTCAAAGACAACCTCAATGAGCACTTTATTTGGCGGTAGAGTAAAGCATGTCCCAGAATATAGGCTGTTACCTATATTACCTGTGTATATGGCCAAAGTTTTGATTGAATACTGCTGTACTGCTGCAGTGATAATGCTTCCCCTCAGGCCTGGCAGGGCGAGCAAATCTGTAATTTGTGCCTATTGTTGAAAATGATTGCTTTGAAGAGTTTAAAAAAAATAAATAAATAAAACCACTGCATCACAAACTCAAATCCTTACTAACTTTCAGCAACACTTGTTTTCTTTTGAGCTGTCAGGCAAATCTGTTCAGAGGGGAAACTCTTCCAGAAATCAACAGAAAATGCTTTGGTTCCCTACTGATTTCACGGCAAACTGGGTGTGCTTGAGTGGTTTGTCGAGCAGAAGTTCCAGGTGTCTCTTTCCACAGATTAGAAAGAGTCTTGCGAGCTCCATAAGTCTTGAAGGTGTGATGAATCGCACAGACACCCCCATCACCACATCATTTAGCCAAAGGGAACAAAGGCAGCAAGGACATGCAAGGACAACATGACATGAAGAGGGTGGACTGAGGTGAAGCAGAGAAAGTGGCACGTCTGTCTTTAGGTCTGGGATAGTGGTTGTGCCACCCTTAAACAATTTGCAGGACATTCAGAGCGAGTTCTCGTGGGTCACAACTGCATAAAAACATCTCCCATATTGTTATGAACTAGGCATAGTTTATATTTAAAATAATTTGTTTTACAATACCGTGTAAGAAAAAAAGTATATCCCCATTCTATTTTCAAATTTACACTCTATTCTATTTACAGCGAACTTTCTTCTGTGCATGTGTGCAGACGTGGGACGTCAATGTGATCTTTTCTACTTTTACAGACAAAGAAAAGCTTTTGTACGTCCAAACCTCTGCCGATGATTGAAGCGTCTCCGATTGGCTGTTCGGGATCAGCCCATTACACGGCCGTACAAAACACTATCCTGTCAAGTAAACATAAATGTAGTCAGACCTTTGCAGTACCAAATGTCCACAAAAGAGAAGAATCAAACGCAAGGTCCAACTTGCTGCTGAATTAGTAAATGGTGGTGATCTGCGAGTATGCAAGATCTCCTTTTAAATTTAGCCCGGGAAAATCTACGAGGCGCTGGCAGTTACCTTTGATTCTTTGCAAAATGAAGGAAGATGGATCTGTGAAAAACTTTTTAGAGCCAATATGGTTAAAAGATATGGAAGACAAGATGGATGACTGAAAGTTTTCAGGGCTCATTACAAGGACACACACTTTTGATTTTGTGAGGCTCAGCATAATGAGCAAATGGGATCAGGCAGGCAACAGTGTAGTGGGCATTTTGGCGATCGGCTACCGGTGTTAATTTTGTAGCAAATTAACTTTCTTCTAAAAAGAAGACTCCGACTGCTGTGGTGGATGGGGTGCTGTCTGTGTAACAAAAGGCAAAAGGCGGAATGTGCCGGGCAGGAGCTGATGCTGTGATGAAGGGAGTCGATTTGAGATCCTCACACCTGACTGGCTCTCAGTTGCTGAGAAGCAGTTCTGTCGCTGTTTCCACATCCCAAGATTTTGATGACAAGGCCGCTATTACTGCATTCTGTATGTGGGGAGAAAGAAGAATTTAAAAAAATTTGCTAGAATATGTTTGCGATTGACAAATGTCAAGCTTGTAAAAACTGAAAGAATAACAAGTTGTTTACACCTCTGAAAATCAACTATGTAAACCTTATAGCACAATTGAAAAAAATGCTTTCCATGTAATTAAGACTCAATAAATTGTGCCTTGTTATGAATAAATCCTTTCACGTTTAATACAAAAAACTTACAGTGAATGCCTTGTTCACTCTGACAATGCTGTCAAATGGTAAGAATTAACAGTTATTTTTGCAGTTTGGTCTGCAAATGTTAGAAAGCTGATCATAAGAAAATAAAATCCACATCCAGAGTAGCATCCAAGCAGAAGCCCCAAACCCAATCATATTCTGGGTCATTATGAAGGCCAAATAACTGAATATAAACATTTTCCACTGCTTTCAAAAGTGACCCAAATGGTTCATTACATGTCAAAATGGTCGCCAATTTCATTACTGTCAACTACTCATCACATATCGACTGCCAAAACTCTCACTATCTGCACCTTGCTCAGTAAATAAAGGTTACAGTGCAATTAAAAAAAAAAAAAAAAACAGGTTCTGACCTTATCAAAGCCCATGGCACAGAGTTTGTCTATTTTACGTGTGTAGTCAGGACTTGAGACAGGAGCACCAGCATAGACGTGAGACCACAGCCTCGCGGTCTGTTTGAACATTTCTGGGTTCTGCTTATACTGATGATGAAGAGAGAGAGGAAAACAGTAACGGCTGAAGGTGAGGAGAGTCTGACTGTTAAGTTGCCGTAGTTAAAAAAAAGAAAAAAAATTGACAGCATCATGCATTGTTAAAGAAATATGAGGTTACAGAGAGCTTCTTCATACTTGTGCTGTGCTGGACAGTACAACAGCACCAAAAAGGACATAGTGTCTCTCACACCTGGTTGGCTACTACTGCATCCTGTGGATCATCAGGTTCTGCTGCAGCAAGGAGAGCCTGTAGAGACAATAGTACTGTCCGCAGTGTCATAGCAGCTGCCCTGGGTCACACAGATAAGAGAACAGGGTTCTTACTTGTGTAAACACAAAGCACTGTAGGTCCGAGGGCTCAAACATGTCTCACTCACCACTGATCTTTTAAAATATCCAGACATATCGCTCCTGTCACTGAACTGATATTAGGGTGCCAGATCTTCGTGATGAAACGCACCTAAGAAAGACAGATGTGAGAGGTTAACTAGGCAATAATAGTGAGGCAAGTGTAAAAATAAAGCAAGTGTTGCTTACATCGTATATATTTACATGCACAACGCTGTCCTGGTTTTAAGCCTTATCTGTTTTTGATCAGACCTGGATTCAGTTGGGCAGCATGACAATTTTTACTTTGTCTTCAGAGGTTTTTCCGTTGTACCATTTGACAGTCACAGGTGTCAGTTTAACATGTCATTTTGAGGCTTGTGCAGGAAATGAGGAAACATCTCAGTGAGCTGAACCGTTTTATGGCAAAATTGGATTATTCAGTATATGATTAACTAGATAAGTCAACAAGAGACATTTCCACAGCTTCATCTGATTTACAAGAAACTCTAAAGTAAAACTACACTTTGATCAACGACTTCATGGATAGCCATGTATTCCAGATACAACATAATGAGAAGCAACACTGTCTTTCAGCTCCCTGCTTTTTTACTCTGTGCAAGTTTGTGATCGGCAGTTTATTTTTCTACGGCCACAACTGATTCCTTCGGTTTCGCCCCTTGATCACCAGTAATTCCTGATGCCTGGAGAAACAGTGGTGTTTATCATCCTCATTCTCAGACTGTGCATAAATATAGCACTTATTTACCTGCAAACTATTCTGTAACCATGTACAGATGGCTGAGATTGATCACAAACCTGAAAAACATGTTTCCTATGAGACAATACATGGCTAACCAAGATGGCACTATGCATGTAAAGGCAAACAATGAGAGCGTATTTAACACTCGGTGAGAGTTCATTTAAGAGAGGACTATGTGGACGGTTATACCTTTGGTGGGTTAAAAGGATAAGTTTCTGGGATTTTTATTTCAAGCTGATACCTTCCACCTGGAAAAGCAGAAAAAGATGTTATACGGTGAGCATCCATAGCATGTAACATGGAGCAAATGCCACAGAGCATGTGACAGTACCTTCATATGGTGTATCTGGAGGACCTGCTATCTCCCCCCTCAGCTCCGTGAAGTTCTCATCCACCAAATCCACTTTTATCTGGTTTTTACTTGTCTGGAAATGAGGGGAAATGGTAGAAACATAATGAAACAGGCTGCTGTTGAAGGACTCTCAGGTCTGTCAGCCTGTGTTCCCTCACACACACACACACACACACACACACTCACACACACACACACACACCCACTAATGTGTTGGCTAGTAAAAGAAAAAATAACTGTCATTTTCTAACCAAAGAAATAACAGGAAAGTCTGTTTGCTCCAGAGTTTCACTCAAAGTGTCAGGGCACATTCTTTAGCAGCACCGATAGCTTGCTAACAGAGCCAAGCTAGCAAAAGTTCACTACAGACCCACAATAACCACTCTTGGCAGACAAAAACACACACCAAACAGCACCCCGCCGCACTGAGCTGATTAACAGGGTATTAAACAGGCAAAAACGCGGTTTGGTAAAGTTGGCGGACATTATAGCACAGCACCACAAGCGGATGCTAACCGTGGAGGTGGTGTCTAAATACCGCTAACAGGCTAAAGGTAGCTCCACCATGCTGACAGAAACTAAGCGGAGGTCGGTGGACAGCTACCGGGTCCTGGAGCAGCCGTGAGCCGTAGCCCCCATCGGCCGGCTCTGCTTCAGTCCGGCCATTAGACACAGGTAAGTGACACTGTTTGTTAGAAACGTGGTGGGGTCGGGGGAGGGGGAGGAGGAGGAGGAGGGCTGTCAAACTGCATCCCCGGTGTTTCCTGAACACACCTAGCTGCCACAGCCACGGAGCTCCGGTCAGACCGCGAAGCTAAAGCTACAGCTGAAGTTCTCCTGCAGAGGCCTGAGCAGCCGCTGCAGACAGGGAGCCGACGTTAGCCGAGGCTTCACCTTTTACCGGAGCCCGGACAACAACACAACACGGAGCCGCACTCCAGTTAAGACAACAAACGAGCCGGAAGCGTCCCAGCACCTCTTCGCTTTTCAGAACTTCTTTGAACTCCCGCTTGATCCTTTGGACCGCGATGTTAGCCATGACTTTGTCCGCCGAGCTGCTGCCTGGAAGGATGGACCCGGGGCCTCTGTCCCTGCGCTGCTGCTGTCTGTCTGGGTGACCGGGGGTGGGTGTGTGTGTGTGTGTGTGTGGGGGGGGGGGGGGGGAGGGGGGCTTCCACTCCTAATGTATCCCTCCTTTGGCTTTCACCCGATGCCGCTTGTTTTCCGGCTCAGGGGCAGCTCGCCGTGGGTCGGACCGACAGCCTCAGGCGATCCAGCCAGATTAATGAGCTCATGGCTCTGTGTTCCTCTCAGACTTGTTTTTCAGGACACCTCTGATTCGTAGCGCAGTAAACAGCAACTAATTCCGACCTGACTGCAATTCAATGCATCGCTTTCTGAACTGAACATGGAGGCCAACAGAGAGGTGACGGGGACAGACACTCCGATAGGGCCCGTAGTCGTCCTGTCTCTGATGGACGATTTCCGCCAGTCGACAAGTGAGGATGAGCCAAAAATATAATGTTGCACATCAGCGTGGCTGACTGTTTTGCATTGTAGTGTTTTCATTGAACTTCAAACACAGCACTGTTGGTAAAACTGTAGCATTTCTGCATTCAATTACGTCTTCATAGCATTTCACAAAATAAATTATTTTTGTTCAACATGGCAGTTTTTTATTATTATTTCCATAAAGAGGGTTAGGGTTACGTAAAACACTTCTCATTTTACGTAGCATGGAAGCATTACTAGCCATCACATATTACAGTACACTAAACTTTTGACTGACTGACAGACAGGGTGAAAGAGAGTTGTGAAAATACTGTTGCATACAACGGAATAAATTATGGAGGATGCAACTGGCCAAACACTATAAAATTACTATAATTTAATATCATAAACCTTGAACAGAACAGTCTTATATATCAAAACATTCATGTATTTGTATATTTGAACATGGGTGGAAAAACGTATTCAGATTATTAACTAGAGTTTTTTTTTTAAATGCCATACCATAATTAAAATATATTTATTATACATGCACAAAATATAAATACACAAACTCTCTGTGATATCCTGCTCAGTGACCCTTAGCTATGATGCCATCCTTTAAAGTCAGGTTTGGAAATGATGTCAGTGAAGTCATTAGCAAACTCAAAACACAACACAAGTTTTCCACTTGTGTTTTCAATCCTGTCCAAACCAAACAGTTTAACCAAACTGCTGCCAAAGTATCTCCCAACAAACAAAAAGAATAATAAACACTTGCTTCACCCGGGCCTATTGCTCACCACTTATAAAACATTAGCATTCAGACCTTCCACAACAAATCCCATCTGGGTGTAGACCCATAGTCCAAAGTGCAGACCCATTTCTATCCCATCTAGCCTTTATGGCTAAAACTATTTGCTCAATTAGCGGTAACAATATTTTTCAAAAGTTCCATTGACCAAACCACAGCACCAAGACTGTCCTACTGAAAGCTGCAAGTAATCTGAGAATTATGATTGACGATAACAATCTGACTGTCCTTTTGTTTTTTAGACCTTAGAGTGACATGCAACAGCGTGACACTACTGAACTTCTCCGGGGGATTACAAAATATCCACTACCAAATTTGTCCTGGGGATAAATTAAATATTTCTGATTTCTTTCATTTCTCTGTTAAAATCTCTGATAAAATTCTAGGTTCTGCTATTTCTGCTAAAATGTTTAACATGCAATTGTTCATCTGTTTCCCAAAATGACCCCAGTGCAGTGCTGGCTCCCTGTGTGTGTTTAAAAGTAAATAAGTTGAGATGAGTTTAAAGGAAAAAAAAGATAAGCATTGGGTTTCTCAGACGGACTTTGAACACTTCTGTGGTTTGGTCCGCATGACATCTGGACCAAAAATGTGTTTATAAAGAGCTTATTAACATTTGCATCGGCAGACTTGATATAATATAACCCCTCATACCCTTAACATAACCCTTCATTGAGAGTTTGTCTAGCTGTGGATATGAGTTCCGTCACCCTCCACAGCTGTAAATGTCTTGAAACAGCCCCACAGATGTTGGAGGGCTTTCACTTCCTCTGATGACAGACAGCTGGACTGTTTGTTTACTATGCAGACGTTCCAGCCGTCCCTGGCTGTGATTGGTCCAACGTCGCACTCATCAACAGTTCGGACCAATGAGAATCCTTTCGCCCGCCCAGCAGACAAGGTCCCGGATGTGCGTCGTGAAGACGAGCTGGCTGGTTCACGTGTATTAAACAAAACACGGACGGTCGGTCGACGAGTCTGTGGTCTAACGGCGTCCGGGGAGCGGCAGCAGCGGCCCCTCCACCCCCTCCACCCCCCAGGGCCCCTTCACCGACAGGAGCTTCTCCCGAAACTAAGTAAGTGATTGGTGTGTTGGCGCCGCTCGCTGTCACATCTGTCTCCCATCATGTGTCCACGGAGAGGACATGGCTGTGAGTTGTCTCCTACCGAGCCCGCCGTAGACAGGCAGCAGTCCGCTGGACTCTGTCCCTGACCGGGTTCTGTCCGGGTCCACCTAAACTCCCCCATTCGGTTTGTTCGTCACTCCAGAAATATGCAGGCGGATAACATACAGCAGACTGTCTGGAAATGAGTCAAAATGGGTGCAGACAAACCCGTCTGTCTGTCTGTCTGTCTGTCTGTCTGTGTGTGTGTGTGTGTGTGTGTGTGTGTGTGTGTTTTTGGTTTTTTTATGGAGTCCAGTAAAGTAATGCACACTCAAAATTGACCTTACAAATGCAGGCAACTGAAGAAAAAACTGAACTCAATCAACGTTTGGTGTTAATGTTTTTTTCCTTAAGCACAGCACCATTTCTACGCATTTCTTTCCCCTGTGATCCAGACTGATCCATCAGGGCTCTCTGGGGTCCAGACCATCTGTTCCTGGACTCCTTCCCCTTCCCTTGGAAGATGGTTTGTTATAGCTATGGTTGTATGTGTTGTCCTGCTGCAGAGTCAACGTGGAACCATTCAGCAGATAGAACTGTGCCATGGATAAGAGTTGAAGCCAAAGATGTTTGCACAGTAATGTCCACCTGCCAGCAAATGACAAGATACTACAGAAGACAAATTCTAAAGAGATGACATTTTAAGGTTATGGAGAAATAGTGACTCAATAAACCCCTCTCATCCAATGGTACTCCCTTTGAAAGTGTAGTCAAGGCAGACAACATAAACTGCATCAAGATAGCACAAGGTACCAAGGGGGAAAACAAGGTAAAATAGTGCAAACAAACACAAATAACCAACAAAAACAAAGAAATTGGTTTATTTGGCATATAGCAAATTTCTTTCACAGCTCTTATCTCGGGTTACAGTTATGCCCTAGTCATTTGGAGTTTCTGACTTGTTGCATTCATGTCAATTTTAAAGTCATAATTATCACTGGGAAATTAAGGTTTTCTTCAAAAATGCAACAACTTTGCACTTTCTAATTTAGACAAGCTATAAAAATAGAAGAATGGATTCTTTACATCAGTCTGGTCAATGTCATTACTCATATTTAATTGATGTGTCTCTGCTATTTATGTCAAGGATTGTGGACACAACATTATCTTACAATGGGGCATTAAATAAGTGTTTCACTGAATGCCAGTATAGAGTGAAGGCATTTACTTATTACCGAGCTCCAATTCCTTTTTAAGAACTTTTAAATTGCAAGCTGATAGTAAAGTATGGCATGAACAGCAAACATATGTCTGAGCTTGGAATGTCTTGCTACAGCTAGAGAACATGAAGACAAAGTAAACTGATTATCTTTTTCCAGGCTACATTAAACTCAGAGAATCCCTGACAGTGTAAACTGAAGAATCTCCACCCCCTGGTTCAGCATGTTCCCGTTTCATAACAATACGGCACAGCACTGACAACATGCAGCATTAAGTTTCTCTCAAGTCTTCATGGTCAACCTAGTTAAATACAATCCTTTTGCTTTGTTCCAAGGGGGACAACACTGTCTGATGAGAAATGGCAGAGGGAGGCTTTGACCCCTGTGAGTGTATCTGCACCCAAGAGTATGCTATGAGGCGCCTTATCAACCTGGTAAGTAATGGACCTGAGGGGCTTTCACTTTCACTTGAAAGCTAAGTGACAGACTTCATTGTGTCGAAGTATAGATGCAGGGACAGGCCAGTATTCCAACTTTTCATAGCAAAGTGAAAATAACTCACTCAGGAGAATGAAGCAAAGCGATTAAGAATTGTCAGAGACACGGTACGCGGAAATGAAAAGCCACGGACCCACCCTGACTCGACACATCCTGGTTCCTGCTTAGTGTTTATCTGGAGAGTCTGTCTGCCCTGTTGTCATCGTGTGTGAAAGTTTCTCCTCTTAATTGAAAGTGTGTGCGTGCGTGTGCGTGTGTGTGTGCGTGCGTGTGCGTGTGTGTGTGTGTGTGTAAAAGATGAGGTAAAATGATTGAACTTCAATGGTTTCTAAGGGCATTAAGGATAAGAGCTTGCAGCTATGTTGTTTCACTTTCCTGGTGACCTCACTGGCACTTTTTGCACAGGTGTAACTTGCATAACGAGTAACATTTGGCTCAGGGCGTGAAGCCATCCTGGAGACTTTAGCATATGGTGGTTGTTAAATTGACAATAATCATTGCAAAGAATTTTTACATCTACAAGTCAGCTGTTTGTGTTCCACGCATTACTATGTGCTGTTGGTAATAACAAGCGACGAGTATGTTTGCATACCTGATGTAAAGACTAACTCAATGTTTTATTAGCAGTGTTTCACTCTTCCCAGATGAGGGGAGTGGTAACCAAATTAACTAATACAGCTATCGAAGTCACACTGTGAAATAGTGAATATGATTTTTTTTTTTTTTTCCCTACTCCTCTTTTACATCTACTTTGTTCTTTCTGTAATGTCTCTTTCAGCTCAGGCAATCTCAGTCCTACTGCACCGACACAGAGTGCCCTCAGGAATGTATGTATGACCACGTGTGACCATAGGTCACATCGTACTTTATGGTTGTGTAGGGTACATGTGACATAGATAGATGTGCTTGTGTTCAGTGCCAGGTCCCGGCGGGCAAGTCGGAGGAGGAGGTGATCTGACCCTCCCCATGGTTCTGATGGGATGGGTAGTGGTGGCTCTAGCCCTGTTTCTGCTACGCCCTTCCAGTCTCAGGGGTCCCCGTCCCACAGGGAAACCCACCAGACCCCACAATGTTAGTGTCATCTCACATGTGATCACTGCACTGTCTTCATTTGCCTGGTGTTCAATTCGTAACAATTTAACAATTAAATTGCTCTTTGCTAGTTATTAGATATATGTCTTGTAAATTGAATTTCTGCCTTGTTTCAATTATAAAACACCGAAACGTGCAGAAGACAGTACCTTCATGCCTAAATTTATAACATGTTAATGTGTATTTGTAATTATTTTGGCATGTGACTGCCTAAGGAGCATGAAAATACTCAAAATATTTTGTGATATTTTAGTGTTGCTATTTGAAAAGGCCGGTGTCATTCTTTGTAAAGAAGAGCAAATCAGAAAGCAGAAAAAAGTGGCTTATTCTGTGATGTTGCTTAGAGACAAACTGCTGCCGGAATCATTTTTACATTTAATTTAATTTAATTTTTTATATATTGACTCAGAACCTGTGTGATCACATCCAGATGCATCAATAAATATATAGAAATATATTATACTATATAATATAAATGTAGTTTTAACTTGACTTCATATCTTTCTGTCTTGGGTCACAGAGCGATGGAAGAGAGCCCCCAGCACCCCCTGTTGACTAGTAATGGAGTCAGGCATTCGGCAGTCCTGCACCTGTTCTGACGGGATCTGCACAGTTAGCCCGTATCAATGAACAAGGTGGCATCATCTCCCCGTCAATCGTCATACAAATATCTGTTGTTTTTTTCTTTCTGTGATAACACCGAATTGTTGGGTATATTTGTCTCTGATTTTTGTTGCTGAAGCCAAACTGGTACTGGATCAATGAGACCAACGTAGATATAATATTTAAGTATTTAAAAACAATTGATGTTTTTTAAATACATTCATTCAGAATTGATGTTTGAATGAACATTATCAATGTGTTTGCACAAAGGCATAAAAAGGTGAAGATATTGTTCCAGTTTGCCAAAAGAAATTTGCTAAATAACCTGACAAAAAAAACCTAAAAAAAGAAACATTAAAAAACCTCTGTATATGTTGCATATCTGCATATAGCATATATGCTGATATCATGTGCTGGCAAAAAGCCAGTTCTGACTAAAAATCAGACTGTTGATGCACCATTTTGGTTCTGCATTGTAATTCACCGCCTACTTTAATCCTGAGGTGTGGCATGATTTTGAGTCATTCCTTTTCTCGGCCATGGTGCAGACAGATCTTCAAAAAAACAGACATGAGCTCAAATTGAAGGAATGCGTCACATGGGTTGAGGGAGAGGGGCAGTTAAATTGTTGTTCTGCTTCTAGCTGAGTAATGAAGGGCAGCAGATTCCTTTTTCTCTTCAAACATTACTTTCTTTCCGTCTTAAATTTACAGCTCTTAAGCAGTGCCAGTCGTGATGTCATGTCACATTTGATAGCATATTCAAACCAGCACAATGTCAGACAAGATGTTTTTGTCTGAGACAATAAATAGGCAGATATCATATATGTATTCTAGATTTCCAAGCACATATGTCCCTTGAACAGCTTTTTATCAACTCTGATCAGAACAAGTTGTGAACTGACATATCACTTTTCTAATGATGCTTATTTCCATATCTAGCAGTCATTGAGCAATATTACCAATCATTCCAATTGCGTTTAGTCTCACCAGGTAAATAAAAAAAATTAATAAATCACTTCATTTAGCTCTATTCAATCTATACCATTTCGACAACATTTCAGCTGCCCAATGTGTCTAAAAACACTACGAGAACAATTAGAACCACTACCAGCTATATATATCCCATATGATGCATTTTTATCATAAAAAAATTGATTATATCCACTTTAAATGAAAGCTTGGTTACTGTTGTATAGACAATGGAAAGGCCAATACATTTCCAATAATTTAGTGGTTATTGTATGAAATGTGAAATGTGTATATGTGTGTGTGTGTATGTATGTATATATATATATATACACACACACACACACACACACACACACACATATATATATATATATATTCCCTGAGTCAAGAGTCTCTTTAAAAGTACCAAATGAAACATAGGGTGAATAAAGTGTGGTCATTGTAAAACTGTATACTCAGCGCAAACTAAATAGGTCTAAATCATATTAAAGGGACTCTGTGTACTGTGATTATTTTAGGGTTAAAAGTAGAAAATTGTATGTACTGACCTACTAGTAGTCAAAATTCATATTTTATTAGCACTTTTGTTGTGAAATGTAGTCATTTAAAAGGTGTTGTGCTGATTAAGCTGTCTAGAGTGGTGGCCCTGGAAAGGATGAGGGCTTGTTCTTCACTGTCTGAGAATCACAGCCGTCTCATGAATGGGAGCAATCCAAAGTTTATACTTCACAACTAATATGTCAAACCAATGAAAAGGAATGGAAGGTTACATTTTCAAAGGAGTGTTCAGTGTAGTTTTATTGTTGGGGTCTCATTACTATTAGAAAACAACCATTTTGAGAATGAACAGCAATATAATCCATTTGAGATGATCATGATGGGGTGGAGTTAATTTTATGATTTTTCCTTATTATTAGCGTGAGTTACACCACAGGGTTATTTTGTTACATTTTCAAACCCCTGTTTTTACAGCTTTGCTCATTTTTACATCTGAATAACTTTATAGAAGGTATTTCACTTACATTAAAGGTTGCAATGCAGTAAGTGAGCAGAAAAATGGAAACCTCAATGAGGAGAGATGCTTGCATGTTAATGTACGTTGTAACCCAGTGCCAAAAACTACAGACTCATTTGCAGGATAGGGCAACTCTTTGCTGATACAATCCTAAAACAGTGGGTTTTCTGTTTTTCTAGTCACTGACTGTATTTTTGTCAAGATCTGTCATGCCTATATGAAGTAACCATGGTCACTAAAGTATATCTTGGTCTTTATCTGTAACAACTGTGGGTTGAATTCATCCCAACTGTCATCAGTGGCTAGCTACTATTCACTCCCATATCAACAAATGTCCCCTTAATACTTCTTGTTAGATTTGCTTTGTATATGGAGGCGATATAGGGAGAAAAATACTGGGCAATTCATCAGTAGTTGTAAATAATGAGGGGATAGTCATACTGAGATGAACAGCTGGACTATCTGGTATCACAAGAGACCTCGAATTACACTGTTACTGGTTAAGTAAAAGGGCTTCTACTATGCACTTTTCCTATAACAAAACAAAATAAAAAGAAGTCTTACAACCTGTTTTGCTGTGTTTTGTTAGAAGTTTGTACATTCCCTAATTTCACTTAAGTAGACAGTTACACATATTGTATGTTTTATTAGTTGTTTGTCAAAGGACTTTACAGACTAAAACCAGTGAGAACATTTAAATAAGAGTATTTAGTCATTTTGAGCTACTGATTAAATATAATATAAATTATAGCACTTACTATGCAGCCAGACATTGTGTATACACACGCCAGTTGTAGCAATCTACTGATCTAGAACCTAATATTATACACTTACTTTGATAGTACATAGTTGGCACTAGAATATTTATACTGCCATATTTGACAAATATTTTGTAGTGTTTGAGCATTTTTTTTTTTAGTTTGAGTAGAGGTTTTGAAAACCTCAATATAACACACTGATGTACTCGTGACACTGATTATAATTTGACTGCTTAGTACAATTAATGTTTATTCGAGTATTGAACTTTCTCAAGGCAATCATGCTTCAGTTTTTCAATTTTTGCTCCTTAATGATTAAGTATGCTGTGATGTAATTACTCTTAAACTTTTACAATAGTAAAACGAAACAAACAAACAGATATGTAATCATATTTATTTTTTGGAGTAGAAGATCGGGGGCCAGGGAATGCTGTTGTGTCTGTGTCGTTTGAGCATGCGCAGACTGAAGCGGGTTTCCCTAGGTTACCATCAACAAGTTAGCCCAGGAGCTAGCTCAGAGTAGCTATGTCAGCGTGTCTTTAAGTAAACGCGTATCACTATATATCACTATAAACTTGATAACAAACCAGACGTCAGCCATGGACTAAAGAGACATGTCACTTTTGCCCCCAGTGTTTTTACAGAGAGTTCAGTAAATATGTTCATGACACGGTGAATTTAGCGAATGGTAGCTGGCATGCTAATGGCAGTAAACGCAGCCAGAGGAAGGTGTTCACAGTTTTCATGATGACAAGCCCGCAGTTCAGGACACTGGCTTACAAGACAGGTTCGGAAAGATCGAGAAGGACGACATTTCAGGTAAAACATCGTGTATGTTCTCTGGATATCGGCTTTGTTGGTTTTCCCGACAGCTCTCGGAAGCCTCCTGATGAGGCGTCATATCAACCTTGAATTCTGTCTTTTTAGGATGAACTTCAGGCCGCCGTCTCCGCAAGAGCAAGAAAAACCAAAAAAGATCCTTATTTCTACAGCGATGACTTCAATGAGGATGACGATGGTAAGATCATCATTGTCTGTCGCTTTCAGTAAGAGACAGTAAACGATCCATCCATCCATCACGTATACCGAAAAGCGCTATAAAATAAAACTCATCAAAATACTTCATTTTCCATCCATGTTCAATCCATTCACCAAATTCCTATGTTTCACAGAGTTTTTGAATCAACTCCTGAAATCAAGAGAAAAGAAGAGTGGTGTATATAAGGCTCGAAAGAGTAAAGCTAAAATCAGCAACTTTGAACTTTCAGATGATGAAGACAAACAAGGGGAAACAAAGAAAGTTTCATTCCTGAAAACAAAAAGAATCCACTCTCCTTCGGGAGACAGTAAAGCATCCTACTCTCAAGAAAAGGAGCTACTGCACTCATCTATCAGTGGACACAATGACAACAATTCATTTTCCTCACAACACTCTACAAATCTCAGTGAAGATGACACAGAATTTAAAAACAATCTTGTGGACTCGGTTGATCCCCAAAACACAAGAGAGAACTCAAGGAAATCACAGTCGTATGAAACTTCAGATGATACTCTTCTGGACATGTCTTTGCCTTTACCATCTGACAGCAGTGTGGTGGAAACCTCAGGTCCTGAGGAGAAGAGCAACACTATTATGGAAGAAAGTTCCCTGACTCCATATCTGTCAGAATCTGATTTCAAGCATGTGCTGGCAGCAGGTCGGTTTGTTTTTGTTTTGTTTTGGGGTTTTTTTTTCGGGGGGGTGGTTGTTTCAACAATATTGTTGTTTCATCTGTTGTGTGGACACATGCTAATAGTACAGAGTAACTGTACACTGAGTACAGAGTCAATTAATAACCTGTCTTCCACAGTGAATCTTCCTTTCTGCAATAGATCATCAGTTTTTTCAACTGTGCAGCCCAACACCGATAATGGACTTGGGCACTTATGATCCTCTCTATTGTAGGGCAAGTACAATAATGATAGATAACCAGGGGCATCGTATATTCCACAAAAACCTTTTTGGAAGGATATTTCGACACAAACAAATACAGCTTAGGAAACGCATACATTTTTAGATTAGAGTAGATGAAGCAAAGCATAGCATAGTATGATGATGATGATGATTTTGAATAAGCATAAAGTCATTCAGAAGGTGCTGCTGAGAGGGAGCCGCCCAGACCCAAACCAAGACAACGGACTTTGGGACTCAGCCTTCACACTGCAGAAAAGCCAGCAGAGGAAACCGAGTCACAAGACGTCAGCAGGCCCCAGACTTCGTCCACATCCATTCCCCTCTCCACTGACGCATCAAGCAGCACCGCCATGAAGAGCTGCAGCCCACAAGTCTGTATCATTGCTTTGTTATTCAGCATTCTACGATACAAGGTAAACAAAACAAATGTCTTATCAGTGCACATTGTGTCGTGTCATTGTAGTGGACGGACAGGGATCACACAGTTTCATTTAGCCTCAGCACATCCTCTACATACAAAAGGGAGCAGTCACAGCTCTTGAGCAAGTCCACAGTGGATTCTGGATCCAGAGGTAATGATTGGCATGTTAATCACCCTAAAATGTTTTCATTTTTATTTTATATTCCTTTATCCGCTTAATTACAAGTTTTAATTCACTTCTCTTTTCAGATGACTTTGTCTCTGATGACAGCAAAGAGCATAGAGGACTTTACTCTACATCGTTTGAAGAATTTCATGTAAGAATTGCCTCAAGGTGCTTTGCTCTTTAATTTATCTTCTCGTTAGCTATACCACACATAATCTAATAAAATCTGTTGCTTGCTTTTCTTTAGGAAGATTCAGGAGATCACCTAGATCATTCTGTCACTCAGCTCTCAAATACCCAGGAAAAGTCATTTGACACTAGGTGATTCTCCTAAAGTTAAACCAATAGCTAATGGAAATGGTGATAACTCAAACTTACATTTATTTATTTTTATTTTTTTTAGTAGGACTTCAAGCTCTCACTCAAAGACCACACGTAGATCTCAGAGTGCATGCTCCAGAAAAGTTGAATCAAAGTATCTGGGAACACTCAAGTTTTTGGACCGGAAAGTGTCACTACAAGATTCTCAGCCACAAGCAGCAGATTCAGTCAGAGCTGCTATCTACCAGGTTGGTGTGATAACAATCTTTTCTTTTCTAGTAGTTCCCTGACTTTTAACAATATGGAGGAGGAAAGCATATGTAACAGTTTTTTTTCTGCTTTCCATATTTGAATGTAAAGGTCATTGCAGTCGGTGCTGTTTTTCTAAGGACTAGCCAGGGACGCTCCATCTAATACCTTTATGGTGTTAATAGAGGGAATCCTAATATTTCCACTGCAATCTTAATTAATATCCCTGTCTACTCTTACAAGGAATGGCTCAAAAAGAAAAAAGAAAAGTCAAGAGAGAACATGCAGCTGAAGAAGAAAGAGGAAATGCTAAAAGAACAAAAGAAAAAGGTCAATAATCTATTTTGTAGAAGTTAAAATACTGTATACCATCTCTAAGCATTTCAAGAAGCACATGGTTATCAAAGAACTAACCAACTTTGCCATCTTTCTGAATGTACACAGGAAGAAGAAGCTAAAAAGGAAGATGCTATTGCATCCTATGAGGCTTGGAAAGAAAAGAAAGCAGAAAATCTCAAAGCAAAATCCAAAGAAAAGCAAGAAATGACCAAAAGAGAGCAGAGAGCAACAGAGGAGAAAGAAGAAAAAAGGAAGTCTGCCAAACAGGTATGTTTGTGGTTTATTGTGTACTCTGAAAGATGTAACAAGTAAGTAAATGAACGATTTGATATTCTTTACAGGTGTTTGAAAAATGGAGGCATGAGCATGACCATCTAGTCAAAGAGAAGCTCAGAAAACAGGCTGAAACTGAAAATAAACGGAAACTAGAAAAACAAGAGCAGGAAGAGGAAAGAAAGAGGGAGAGCAAATCTGCTTTTTCTAACTGGTGAGTGTAAATAATGTCCTTTGTTATATTTAGAGCTGAAATATTCTTTTTTTATCCTTCTAGTCTCACAGGTACTGTGACATTAGAGGCAACTTTCAAGCATCACTGTGGCCTACTTATTTAGGGAAAGACCCACTTATATCTTTATATTTGTTGATTTTACTTATTTTTTCTTTTTTGTTGAACATTTTTACTGCGCTCTGACAGTAAACGTATCAGCATTCACGTGATCAAACATAGTGCTGCTCCATTATATGCAGACCTGTTTGGTTGTGAGTATTATCAGCCACTAGATGGCAGCCAAAGCCGGATGATTAGCCATGTGTCACCAAAAAAATCTGATTTTGCCTTTTTCTTGAAATTAAGGTGTGAAAAGAAGAAAGATGATCTCCATGAAAAAGGCATTAAGGAGCGCAAAGAAGTAAAAACTAAAGCAGAGGAGGAACAATACATGAAAGAAGAGAGAGATAAAATGGCATTGGAGATGTATGAAAACTGGTTGGTAAGTGGAACTAACTGGGATATCAGTGATTATTGTTTCCGAAGCGGTTCATAAGCGGGCACCACCAGCCTGTAGTGTGTATTTACATAATTTTCTCAGGCTCGCCGTCACACAGAGTTGCTGATGGTGGTATCTGGAAACATTCTTCTTTTCTGTTTCCTAACAGGCAAGGAAAGAGCTAGAACAGAAGAGAAAGAGAGAAGAGAGACGGATTAAAGCGATACTGCGAGACAGTCCACCTCCACCATGGAGCCCCCCTAATAAAACTATACCATTTGGAAAATAACATTTCAAATGTGACAGAAGATATTTTGAATATCAGTGTTTGTATCTGCTATGTACATTTTATACATACATTTTAAGTACAGTTGAAGCTGTATATTTTGTAGTATGTGTAATAATAGCTGTTTTTATTTTTTTCTAAAATGTTACATTATGTTTAGAAAGGTGAACAAACTTTGTCTACATATATTTTGGAATAACAAAACCCTTTTTTTTTATTTATTTTTTTTTTTACAAATGTGTGAATCTGGTATTGCCATGTTGAACATGAGAATGTGAATAAGCATTCAGAAAACATCCCTGTAAAAGGTCAGCTGGTTTATACTTGACAGTTGTAACAGAGAGAAGCATTTCGTATTCGAAACTTAAACACAATGAGCCATAGCAGTCTGAAGGGATGCATGCTGCCAGGATGTTTCTTTATTTATGATGTGGTCTGGGGACTTCCAGGGTTCTCCAGCAACCAGGGCGATAATTCATTTTCACAACAAACCATACATAAAGAACACAGCGACAGTAACATAATGACAATTTTGGTCATTGCTTTCAAGCTTGCTAATAAAACATCTAAAAATGAAAAATGTTATTAGGTTGGGGTCTCTAAGACATAATATCATCATGTTGAGGTCCATGATTTCAATTGAATCACTTTTAGGTTCCTTGAGTTAAAAAAAAAAAAAAACAAAAAAACAAAAGCCACTACCGTAATAGCATGATGAAGTGAAAGGTACATGTATGTTTGAAAAATAGTATGGGCTAATATGGGCGGCCGCTTGGAGCTGGCATGCTGTGACATCAGTGTCTGATATTCTGAGTGAGTGCATGTGCACACAGCAGCTCAGTGATTCTCAGTCAATTTGATTTGCATTTAGCTTTCCAGAGCCTTCTGCCACAGTGGAAACACTGTGGCAACACTGAGGCTTGTGGGAATATTTACGGTTTTTCTTTGAGTTTATTGCTGTGGATAGCGCCCAGTTAATGGACTGGAACTGGATGGATGGGCCTGCTTTATGTTCACCTTCACCACCACCAAAGACTCAGTGGCCAAGGACAGTCTACAGTCAGGCTGGTAGCAGCAGCAGCAATAACAGCTGAATCCACTGAGCGCTTCAGATCCACAGTTAAAAAAAAGAAAAAGAAATCAGAAACCTCAAGAAAAAAAAATCTGCATATCTACAAGTTTATCCAACACACTGCAGACAAAAATGCAGCCAGCAGATGTTGAAGATTGGGTGAGAGAATGCGAAAGTAAAACATTTAGATGTCTGGTACCTACAAGATATTTCATGAAGCAAAAAGACAAAAACATGAAAAAGAAAAAAACCAAAAGCAAAATAATTATCATAAAAATGTAGCCTAACCTGAAACCAGGTTAAAATCTAAAGCCATGTCAGTCCTTCTTTCAGGCACACACCAAACTACACATTCCTACCCTTGGTGAGCTGGTATTTGATATTTAGGCAGACGAATATCAAATTTACCCAAATGAAAATACACAGAGAGAAGCGCGTTTTGCGGATTTTCTCAAAATAAAATGTATTCAATCAAAATAAATGCACGACGGTTAAGTACAACAATGTGGACGCACAACCAAAGAGAGAGACATGCACAACATCTATACCAGGCAAGTCCCACAAACCGAACAACTCACACACACACACACACACGCAGACTACGTGCAGACACGTCGCCCTGCATCCTCCGGCAGCCCATGCATGCAGCATGCACTTATCATGCCCGATGAAGGCAGAGAGGAGAGAGAGAGGCAGTTCGGTGTCTCTGCTATATTTAACTCACACTGCACAGCTCTCTCTCTCTCTCGGCCTCTCGCCCTGTTTGTGTGTGTGAGAGAGAGAGAGAGAGAGAGAGAGAGAGAGACGAACCACAGCCTCCCTATGTGCCGCTTGTAGCAGCCGACCGGACTAGCTGTGAGCAGGTAAGGAGGCTGAAACCACATCTGGAGCAGATGGGCTCATTGCTTTTAAATCGGTTTCATTGTTTTTGCGCCACTTTTCGTGGGTCGGCGGACATTTAACACGCTCGCGTTTTATTTTTGCGCCACGTCGTGCGTAAAAATAAACTTGTTCCGTGCGTAAAATGACAGTAAGCGGTGAAAACGGGCATGTGAGGCAGCACTGCTGTAGTTTTCACTTCCGTGTGCTGTTGTGGTGCTGATATCTCGGCTGCACTGTCCCATCAGATTTAAGTTGAGGATTTATTTATATTCCGAGGCCGAGCAGGAGATGAGTAAACATCCGCTTTTGTCTTGCTCTCCGGCAATAACGCAGCGCTATCTCTGTCATCCCGTCGGGAGATGTTAGTCCCTGTGATCATTTTATATCCTGCGGCGCTGTTGTGTTGCCGTTATTTGTGTACATATAATGATCTTAACGTGAGATAGTCGAACATGTAAGACGATGTCGGTCAGCTGGAGCTTTAAACACTCACCGGTGAAAGAACATGATCCTCATAGTTCAAATGTCATGTGGATGTGTGTGTGTGTGTGTGTGTGTGTCCTTGGGACCATAAGGGCAGCGGTCAAACCATTTGTTCCTGGTTGGGTAAACAACACCAGGTGGTCATTAAGGAGTATCCTCTAAATGACCCTCTGATTACCACACCAAAGTGTAAGACACTGTAAGAAACTTTCCTGCTTCTACACTAATAACAAATGGAAGCTTACAAGCAGCAAAAACATTCATGATATATATGTTTGCTCATTCACGTTAATAAGAGAATTTGTGGTATGTGCACATGGCCGGTATCTGTTGGTTTTTAAAGGTCTCTGTCCTCTAACTGATGTTTTGCAGGTAAAGCGGTGGCGGACATTTATCTCTGCCCAGGCAAATTATGGAAGGACTCTACTTTGAAGTGAAGCCCAGAAAAGATGAAACACCGAGGCGAGAGCGCTCTGAGAAACCCTCCGCTAGTCTAACTTCAAACCACCGGTCATGTCCATCATTTTCACATCTAACGTCGCCCACACGCCGTCCTCACAATGTCACCTTTGGTCAGGAGGGAGTGGAAGAGGAGGAGGAGGTGCAATATAAGTTGACATTGATTGATTCCCTGCCAGTCCATCACCTCACCACCATGGCCATGTTGCCCTGGATAGTGGCTGAGATCAGTAGGCCTCAGCGTAAGCAGAAGGAGAAAGGCACAGGGTTGCAGCCTTCAGAGCCAGCAATTGGACAGTCGGGCCCTTCCGGATCAAATAAGATAGTTTTTCTATGTGTGTCAGCATCATGGGTGCGATGCACGTCCATCCTGGGAGAGGGAGTCACCTGGGACCCTCTAACGCACACAGTGCTGTTTGAGTGCTATCCTCACCAAGTGACTAAGCTGATTCACAACAGCCAGGAGCCCAGCAGCTTTGGCTGCCTGGTCAGAAAGACATTAGAGTGTGCCTGCTATGTCTTCCAGAGCCAGGACAGCACCAAGGTAGGTGTGTGCGTTTGTGTGATAAACGATATTGCTCTGTGCCCATAATGTGAGGGAGAAAGTGTATCCTGAAGCAGCTATATCACATTAACAGTCACTGCTATGTTATTATGAGCATAATAATCATCATCATATTAATAATATTATAATGAGGCAGAGAGTACTACTTATTTCAAAAGGATAAAACTGCAAGAGAAAGCAGGATGCCTCGATTTGCCAGCAAAAAAAAAAAAGTGTAAGAGTAAAAAAAATAAAAATAAAAATAAAAAATCAGCAGTTTGACTCATGCACTATGCAAATAAAAGCAAAAATAAAACACATGAATCCCATCTTCATTTTATAAATGTTCACAAAGAGCCTTCAGCGTGTTTGGATCATCGTATTAATTATGACATAGCCCAGAAAACAGCTGGGGCCTATTACAGCCTGCTAAAGCCTACTGTACACGGTGCTTTAATGCCATTCAACAACACCAACAAACATAAAATCCACCAACAATGCCCTGGCAGCAGTGAGCTGACCAACCCACCCTGCGCTGACCTCTAACGCTTTCAACTCTCCTCCACATTGTGTGCTTTGCCAGCAGCGCTGTGTTGACTCTGGAGCTGCAGCTGGTGTCAGAGCCACTCATTTGATGACATCTTCGTCGCATGCCATGCCCAACATACCGAACTTTAATGAGCTGACCGATTCAGAGAGATGGAGACAGTGGGAGGTGATACATAATGGATTAAATGAACCAAAGACGGCAGAGTGCTTTATAGCAGCTTGAAGCAGGAGCGTTCCCACATGTCTGGTCTCACGTAACAAATATGCATAGGCTTCGACTGTCTGAGCAGCTAGCATTATGTATGCAATGTATTCAATGTATTGTGTTGTGTGTGTGTGTTTGTGTGTGTGTGTGTGTGTGTGGTGTAACTGACCAGATGCAGATCAGCTGTACTGGAACACTTACGCACAGGATTTAGCATTTGGATGTATCTATAGGTAATTATTATTTTTTATTTGTGTGCGTTTTTTCTTGATTAGTTGAAGAGTTTGCTTGTACAGCAGCCAACAGCAAGGCAGGATATAGAACCATGTTGCTATGGAGACTACTTCCTGTTATGGCCCAGTAGGGTTTGTGTGTGTGTGTGTGAAAGTATGTGCATGCGGTTGCTTTTCAGCTCCTCAAAAAATGTGATGGTGATGTCACGCTGACCACCTGTTTCTTTGACTCTGTCACGCTGGGCTTAGCCGCACACACATACACACACAACGACGTGCACGCTGATAATGAATCCAATCTCTGGGCACCGCAATGTGGCTTTGAATCCTACAGTGTATTCACTTGAGTTTATTAGCTGAGTTAAGTCTTATTTTATACATCAAGTGTGGGTTAGGGTTAGAAAAAATAGAAATAGTGATTTAGTTTAAAGCACACACTATGGGATCTGTAAGCATTGCCAACAGGAAACACTTAACCACAGAAACCCAATTTGCATCAGTGGTCACTGTCTCTTTCTGTGGGGAAAGTGATGGGAAAATAAGCTTCTGCTATACATTAATGTTGATCTCAGTTCCAGTTTCACACGAGTGTTTGTGTTGAAATAAGAGCTGCGCGAGGCAGAAATCTCCTGTTTCATAACTGGCGTTTTATTCAGCTCTTACCATGACGTTCTATACAGCTTGTTTCTGAAGGGCAAAGGTGCGCATGTACGTGAAGCTGAAGGTGAACTTCTACAGCTTTAATTGTAAAATGCTACTGTGATTTCTTGCAGTTAGTCAGAGCGCCAGGTGGTTGGGAAACAAATGAAACTCTCGCAAAAAAGAGGTGTGAACAAGATACTTATTAGATTCTGTTCTGGCTTCCAACATAACACACAAAATGCTCAAATGTATTTATAAATGTATTGTATTAGAAGGCACAAAGTGCCCTCTGTGGGATTTCCCTTCCTGCCTAACAACCACTAGGTGTCAGCACCGAAATGTGTCACAAAGTTCACAGTGTATTTTTCTTTAAAAGCTGTGTGTTTGTTGCCAGGTTTCATTGGCGCTGCTGCGAAATTGTGTTTTATAATGAAACAAGCCACCTTGTACCTTATGTAATTATTTATGTTTTTGCTTGTTACTAGTTATTCATTATGTCTTACATTTATTATTTGATATTTCAATTTCATTTAATTTTACTGCTTACTGAGTATTCTTGTACGAATGATAATGACTAAAGATTAGAAACGACACTTTTGTATTTTTGACTGCTCTGTGATAATTTGGTGGAAAAGGCTCAAGTACAGGCCTATTGCTATCTTAAACAACAATAATAATACACCAATGTGTGTTGACCATTTCTACTTGTTTGTAGGAATTATGATATTTTCTGGTTAAAACGCACCAGTCAGTTCTACCTACAGGTTTTTATCGCTCAATGTTCGATAACTTTATTCATGATACCAGTTGACTGTAAATTTTGATTCGAAAGGCCGTGGTGACTAAATTACTCATCTCATCCAATTATATTTCAGTAAAAAAAAAAAAAAAACTCCAGTGTGTTTTTTGGATTCCTCTTCCTCTCCATTAGATCCGAGTAAACAATTATCAAAGACAAGGCAACACAATCAACAAATATAGTCGTTTCGACTGTTACATATACAGCTTCATCTTTTATTTCAGTCCCATAACTAAATGAAGAACATGCACATGAGTACTTTTCCTGTCAGTTCCTTTTTTTTTTTTGTCCCTGTCAGAGTCATTTACATTATGAACTGTAATCAGTTCATCACTAAGTATTGTTGAAATTGAAGCCATGTCAAATGTTGGTCTCAGGAAACTGATAAAACACCTCTGGGCTCTTTTCCGGTCTCTGCTGTGTTTCCTAGGAGGATTTGTTTTTGCTTGCCTGGCTCGGCTCTGCCTGCAGAGAGGAAATACTGTTTATGTTCAGTCATGCCGGCAAAGATAGTCCACGTCGTGTCACGGTGAAGTGAACCCCCACCGAAGTCTGCCGCCTAAAGTTTGACTGTCCCGGGACAGGAACTGTGTCCACCCTGTCTCCGGGCGTGCTGGCGGACACTGCTGTCAAGTTAGCCGCGGTTAGCTGGAGGGTGCACGGCAACACGCAGCGTAGCTTTCACAATAAAAGACCCAAATCCCGCAATCCGAGCCTACATGCCATTGGACGTGTTTTGCTTTGAAAAGGTTCAACGGACGTGTCCGGTTGGTGATACCCAACTTGACTGTCAATCGCAGAACCATCAGGGAGCAAAATCAACTTTCCATTGACATGATAGAGAAGTGTCCCGCACTGTCAGGACCGACGCTCCGAGGACAAACCACTCAGTCTTGTTTTTTGTTAAGTCCACGGCGGATGGGATGAAAGCGCGACTCCAGCGACTCAACCTGTTCGCCGTCAAACAGGAGCAGAAAGATGTAAGCGGACTTTTTCACTTTGTCAGCCATGCTAAGTGGACAGTTAGCATTCGCATTAGCCAAATTAGCTCCGAGCCGTCGTTAGCCGGACTCAACAAGTTAGCGCTGCTGGCCGGTAGCTGGGGGACAAAGTGTCCGTTACATACTACCCACTCATCGTAAATACCACATAAACACCATGTTAACATCTCCCACACATGTTGTGACGGGCACGTTGAACCGTATTTCGGTGTGAGTTTAAGCGCTTGTGGACCTCTCAGGTCTGATTTCAGTGACCAGAGTTGGTCCGGAGGTTTTCATCACGGATGGTGTCGCTGCTGCTTGTTGAAAATGTTTCTGTTGCTCACAAGATTAATTTCACCTAAACAAACTGTCTCTACGTTGGTGAAAGGTAAAAAAAAAAAATCCACCCCTCAAACTTTGCCCCAAATTGGGAGGTGACATTTTAAATTTCACGGATGTATTGAATTATCCCAATATGAATTTGCTTACGGACACAGCTGGCCTTTTTACTTGAGAATGACTTAGAATCCCCCATTGATAGGAAAATGGACAAGCAATGTGAAGGTGACATCTTTGAATGTATTACGTTTATATACAGAAATATGTAGGTGCTCTGCTGGAAGTAGATGGTTATTAAGGTTATAGAAATGATCATTCAGTTGCCAATTGAGTACTGACTTCACTGACGTCAGTGGAAGCTGAAACAATTGAATTGAGTAGTTGACTGACAAAACGTGAGGTAATAATGATCTAAAAACTGGACCAAATGTAGTTTTTTTTTTTTTTTCTGGGAGGGGGGGTTTGATGAAAAATTGTATAAAATTCTGTAGCACAGCTGCCAAAATGTAGGACAGAGGCATTATATTGGGCTCCCTGGAAAGGAAATAGAAAGGAAATTCTTGTGAATCGTAATTATTCTGTCGAATTGCTACAGTCCAATCTGAATCAGATAAAATACATGGTGATCACACAACACTGCCTCATTAGTTTTTTTTTTTTTTGTTTTTTTTTGGACATACTGAATAATGCCAGTAATAAAACGAAAGTATTTTATTTTCCTTGTCTGAATGGTGTTAGCGCTGCTGCTCCCGTTGAACAGTGCCTAACTGACTGTCAGACCCTGTAAAAAGCTGACATGAAAATCCTGTCTGCTTAGCTGTTGCAAAAACAGGCTAACTGTAGGTGCCTGTGCGTGAGTCATAGCGATATCACCTTCAGTGCCATTGTCCTTATGCCAGGATTTCACTCCTGGAACAGGAGACAAGTAGTTTGCTATGCCTCATTAGTCACAAAGTCTCTCTATTCAGCGTCTTCCTGCTGGTGGATTTCACATACAAGCCACCTTTATACCTTGTCCTAAAGGCAGACGTAGCATCACTATTTGAACAACAGAATATTAAGAGTAATCAGCATATGTGCAGTTGTTTCATGCTCTTTATTTTATTTTTGTTTTCTGATGAAATCATTACGGTATAATTCTGATGGGCGTATAAAGCTTTTCTTAATACACATGCATATTTAAATTGGAGACAATAAAACCAGGTAGAAGTGATTATGCAAATAGATATATGTTCACTAGATTTGAAAGAAAATTTTCAACATCTGAGCTGACACTAAACCTTCCCAAATAAAACAATTGCTGTCTCTCGCTGTTCGGAAAGTACCTGATTCTTGGCAGCATACTTTCAAACACAGTTTAAGTTAATGATGACCCAATTCCAAGAGAGACTGTAACAAATGGATTTGAAATCCTTTTTTTTTTTTTTTTTTTTTTTTTTTTTCCTTCCTCACCCTTTCAGCATACCTGCTTCTGTAATCCCTTGGTCTCATGTGGCCCCCCCCTTTTTTATGTCACTCTCCTTCCCTCTTCATGTGACATAGTCTTTGCACTCTACTAAAAACAAGCCAGTAAATCAGAGGCACCTTTCTGTCTTTATATAACCAACAGTTGGTCCTTGTTACTTGTCAGTCTCGTTTTTTGCAGCAATATGTCTTTCACTTTGTTCATCCACAGGTTTGCAAGCCTCACTTGTTATTCTGTCAGTATTAGAGTTACACCTAACAGTCTTTCAGTCAGATGAGAGATTGTGTGTTATCTCTGAGCATTATTGGCCTAATTATTCTCAGTTGAGTAATGAGTCTGACTCAGCACTGCACTTTGACAAAAAGCCGCTACATTGTGTCCCTGTTATCACATTTGAATGAGTTTGTCTTCTCTGTCTTGCTCATTTTGTACCGTGAAGTGGCTCCTTAATCCAAATGGAGTGATGTCAGAGTGCTGGACCCTTGTGGCTAACCCAGAGACATTTCCTACTTTGCCGTTGTCCCCCCGCCCTTAAAACTTTTTCAATCTTCTCTTGTGCTTTGCTTTCTGTTAGTGATGCTTTTCATCTGCTTGATGGCTTCTGAACTTTGAACTGTTTTGATCTCTGGCTGCGCTTCGCAAAGCACAAAACCTAGACACATGACCATGGGAAGTGTAAGAGTTGGCTGGTGTGTCATTGGGTTTTCGACTTCTCTTATTTATGCCTGGTATCTCTAATCATGCGATTACAAGTAAAATTTGTACGTTAAAGCTTGTGTAGCAAACTACAGTGTTTCCATAAAGTGTTCTCATTCAAGTGGAATATCTAAGTAATTTTATACATTTATTAATTAATGCAAATCAATTTATAAAGTTAAAACCAGACATGGAATGTTAAATGAAGTTCTTGTTTCTGTAAATGCACAGAATTGCATAACCTTGTTTCATCGTCCATCTTTATTGGGAAAGGTTTTTGTTGTGTAATTTTGCTGATGTTTGATAAATGAGGGATGCTTTTGTGGGATCCCTCAATCTTATTAATAGCTTGGAAGACCAGTTAATTTATCAGGCAAATAGCAGTATGTAGGAAAAGAGTAAAATATAGTAATATTTAGCTTTGATAAAGTCCAGTTTTAGTAAAAGACTATACTTTTTACATGATCCTAACCTTTTACCCCTTTTCCCTCTTTGACGAACACTGGAAGGTTTATTTTGTCAATTGCACTACTACAGACTTCTAGCTTCTCGTTTACCAGTTGTAGTTGTGTAACTTCCTTCTTTTCAAGGTCAGCACTACAGTAGTTCTGTGTATTACTGGCTTAGTGAGAAAGGCCATACTTGTTCAACGTTGTTCCTCTGTGAGAGGCCAAGTCTGTGGATCACAGCCTGAGGCTGTGTCCAGCTGCCTTCCTGTCTGAGATCAGCCGCATGTAAACGTTTCACTGAACAAGATACTGTGTAGTGTGTCTTAGCTAAGGCTTCTCTCGGCAGAGCAAATCCTCCCTCAGCTTCCCTTCACTCAACTCAAATCAGACGTTTTAGCACTGAACAAGCTGACTATAAAAGGAAGGAAGCTGTAGGAAGGGATGTTGAAAAATGAGACTTATTGGAATAAGAAATCCAAGAACCAAGACATATTATTGTTAACATACAATGAAATGTTTCAGTGATCGTCATGCTTGGAAAGATCCACCAGAGCCAGTTACTCCTCATAATTTCATCCTCAAACAAAGTATGGTTTTCTCCCCTGCATTGTTACACAGAGAAAACCAGTGCACTGTCCATTGTAGCTACAATAATTAATTTGATAATTTGTTAAAATCCTTTATTAAAGTCTTTAGTTTGTTTTGTTTTCAATGAATACATTGAGAATTTTTTTCAACTCTACTTTCCTTCCTTCCTTCCTCCAGTTGAACTCAAAGGAGAAATTTTCAGTAATATTTCAACATTTAACAATGTTCAGTCCAGGTGAAATAATCCTGTTTGCAATGTTATGTGGAAACATATTTGTGCAGAAGGGGATTTTAACTGTAAGTGCAGTTGGGAAGGGAGTGGGTGTATGAGAAAGTGGAAGAGGTCGATAATAGCATCATGTTGAGTAGTTAAGGAGCAGATACAAGCCAAAGAAAGCAGAGGGAGTGAAACTGGAAGGTGGGCTGAAATGTGAAAAGGCTACTCAAAGACTCTGAAGAAGATAAATTCTCCACCTCTTTTTAATGTTTGTGTATCTTTAATGTCATAAGGACACAACAGAGAGAAAAGGAGTGAGAAGACGGATGAGCAAAGGCACATTGTATCTGTTGGTTCAAGTGTTTCAGAGAGTCAGAGAGTGAAAGCAGAAGGAAGACGAAGGGGTAGATGGAGGGGAGCAGGCAAAACAGAGAGAGGTCTGTTGTTAGTAGACAGATAACAGACTCTGCTCTCAAGCCAATGCCATTGAAAACAAAGTAGACACTCAAAGCTAGAGGGTGAGAATCGTGGTGGCTCATGAAAAAATTAAGCTGTGGTTAAAGTAATAAGATAATAGCAGAATCAGAATTACCTTTGATGGCCAAGTATACATGGGCAAACAAGGACTTTGTCCCTGGATGAGCTTTGCTCTCTTTGTGCATAAACATTAAAGTATGAAAAATATGAAAGCTAATCTTAACTTCACTTGGTAACGATGAAATGTTCAAAATGGTGGTGGTTTAGAATTAGTCACACGCTGCAGTATTTTATGAAATGCAATGTCTCTTTTCTTTGTCTCCTGTAAAAATGGGGGCATTTGCCTGACACACTTAGCCAGAACAGCTCCCACTTAATGGTGGACAAGAATACCAAGAGTACCACTGTGAGGCAGGAATTGTTTTGATAATGGAGCAGCAGCGAGCACACCTCATGCCGAGGCAAGACACAGCAGAACCCAGTTGAAGGTTTGTCTGTGAGACTGCAGATTTATTCACTAATGACATCACTGATGTGTGACTCAAACACTGTTTCTGCTCAGCTTGAACGCTTCCTTCTTTTTGTTCCCTGCTTGGTACTGTGCCACTGTAGTTTAGCAAACACAGCCCGCAGCAGCATGTGCATTGCATGATGACAGAAATTAATGTGGATGATGATGAAGTGGTAAAATGCTCAAGGTTAAAGAAAAAGCTAAATATCAATAACTGCCTATATGACAGAGAGATACTTTCTAAAGGATTAAGAAATTGAACCAAGTAAGAGAAAGCCTTGAACATTCATGCAAACAGTTAGTGCAGGGGCCCCAACATTTGCTGGCTAATCTGTTTTTAGAGAGGTGGTGCTGCGACAACGTGTTTATAATGTGGTTAGCGCTGCCGCCCCACAATAAGAAGGTCGCGAGTTCGGTTCCTGGTCCTTTCTGTGTGGAGCTTGCATGTTCTCCCAGTGTCTGTGTGCATCCAAAGACATGCATGTATAGGTTAACTCGCAACGTTAAATTGACTAGGTGTGAATGCGAGCGTGAGTGGTTGTTTGTCTCTGTTTGTCCTTGTGTGTTGGCCCTGCGATGGACTGGCGACCTGTCCAGGATAAAGCGGATGAAGATGAGTGAGTGAGTGAGGATAACAACTAGCATCTACAATGATCCAAAACATTAGAAAATAAGAACTAAACAGGGCTTCACATGATGTAGCACAGTCTCCAGACTCCATCGGGCTAGTGTCAGATGAGCTGGACAGAATGTGAACACAAAGCAAAAGTGAACAATAGCACATCTGTGGGAAAGTCTGTAACAGTGTTGGCAGGAATTTACTCAACAGTGTTTCATTTCCATTTGGCTTTTCACACAAGGATGATCAAATTACATCCAGCATTGATTTGGTCATCCTAATAACTTGGTTTTGACAAAGTTATCACAGGGCTGACATAGAGACAAACAGCCACTCACACTTACATACACACCTATGAGCAGTTTACAGTTGCTATCGAATATAAGTGAGCACATCTTTGGACTGTTAAAGTAAGTTGGAGTGTCCAGAGAAAACTCATTCAGCCACAAGAGGAACATGCATACAATTTTTTTTTTTTTTTTTTTCAGAATTGACTCAAACTGTGATAGTGTTTTTACTCTGTGTAGTATTTGATCTCTAGTTTCTCTGTATATCAACAGTCAGGGCAACTGTGCTTGTCTAACTAGCAGGCCAGAATAAATCTACCTGCTTGTTTATAAGTCAAAAGAAATGTGTAGTGCAGGTTTTCACTCTGTAGTAAAGGCTTTTATTTTGAATGTCTTTTGTTATGGAAGAGACTCATGGTCATTATAAGCCATGGTTTTGTGCTTGTTATCGTTATCCCTTCAGACCAGATCACTTACACAGTAAACGTTTCAGGGCTTGGTATCAAATCAAGTTTAATGACTACTTTGTTCGTCTCTAGTTTACCAGTGATTTACTAGTTTTTACTGTTTAAACGTGTTTTGTATACATTGTAACAGACTTTCAAATAGAAGTGTAACCTCCTGCCTGACTGTTGTCCTTTGGTTCAAACCTCTCTTTTTATTTTTAAGATACTGTGTGTCTCATTGCATGTCTGTGTTTAAAACTGGCCTAAGAAATGTGTCAGATGGCTTTAATAGTCATGGAAACTCTCTGTTAGTCATGGAAAGAATGGTAATAGAAAAGGATTTTTATATTAAACCCTTAATAGAGAGTATATGTAATAGCCTGGATTGGCCATTATCTCACACTGCAATTATTTTGTCGGTTTTTGAGGGTGAGAGATTATGTAAATACTCATTAATCCAGACAAGAACAATAACATGTTCCCATGCAGACTTGAGTCTGTGAGTTTTGGAAATTTGTTTTTATATGGCATATATTTTTCATACAATTATAATATGTAACTTCTGCAAACATTGGTCTTTCCAGAATAAAGTTCATGAATGGCAGTGAGTGTGTTTAGTCCCTCAAAAATAGTAAAACTTTTTAATTTGGCATGCTGTATTATTTTTTTCAGCAAGCAGTTACAGTTGGACTTGATCCATTTAGGATTTCAGCCAGAGACAGGCAGAGCTTTGGTCCCGTGGCCTTCTCTACTAATGTGTCTTTATTTTTTTTTTCATTTGCAATTCTTTTTTCTGTATCATATGATGACGATGTTGAGCATCTCAAGCTGAGTGATTTAAATACACAAATGATTTTAATGTAAAAATAATAAACTATCACATTGTCCCTGAGCAGTGTTGTATAATCTCTTAGCTCCTTATTTGGATTTTAGCAGCTGACAAATAAAATTATTCAGTGGCTGGTGAACAAATGGGGAAAAATGTCAAAAAAAGTCAAAGTGAGAGTGATTTTTGCTATAATATATATGGTTGCTAAAAATGCAATTCTAATGATCTAATGATTCTAATATGATATGTAAATGTACAGCTGTCCTCCAACATGTTCTGCACAACAACTTCCAGCAAAGAAGGCGTTTTGTGGTGTTTATAGTTAAGTGACCAAAAGATGGATGATTACTGCTCATGATTTAGGGAAATGATGTTTCCTTTGTAGATGCTCTTTGCAGGAAACAACTGCTGGCCTCTTTTGGATAATCAACTCAACTGTTTTTGGTGCATTGGAATTGTAGCTAGCAAAATATCAGTTATTTCACCGGATAGCTGATTGTTCCTTGTCTTTTTTTTATTGAAGGGTTAGAGTGAATCTGCTCTCCCTTTGTGCAGTCAGTGGTATTTGAGTCTCTGGTGAGTCTGTATGGCTGTGTGTATCTCTGTTTTTGTGTCCATATAAACATGACATTCTGAGAGTACTAAACATGCTGACAAGAATCTAAAATACATTACGTACATATGATGAATTTCATGAGCGAAGAAAAGCAGAGGTAACAAAATAAGAAGACCGAACACAAAGATTCCAATTAGGCTTCATTTCAGCACAGGAAGACATCATAAGGGATGCTGTATTTTAGGGAACTATCACATTCATTAAACCGTATGGTAGCTTACATCCTATTGAGGTGTGGTATTTACATTAATGACGGAAAAATGGCCTTCCATGCTGTATTTCTTAACATTTTCTTTCAGTGTCTATTGCTGCTGCTATATGTTTCTGGATAGCCGGATATTGTGAGTGCCAAGGCAAATGGCAACATTATAAATTATGAGTAAACTTGAAGTATGCTATACATTGACTTAACTGCACGTGCTTTGGCTGGTGTTCACGTGTCTGTTGTAGAAAGGTTTTTTGTTTATTAGACTTGTAATGGAATTGATTACCATCACGTGGACTCTCCACCCTCAGTTTACTTCCTCGGGTTCTAAAGATAGGACCAGCTAAAATGCCAGCTAATAGTTCTTATTTCTTTTTCTCCAGGTCCCAGAGATCATCAGTACGCTGAGGCAGGCTGGCAAAAGCTCTGCACGCAACAATGATATCCCCGACATTTCCAACAAAACTGCCACCGGAGCCAGTGACCCCACTGAACCATGCGTTTCTTATCTCTCTGCAACAGCAATCTCTACGGCCCCCATTGCTGCTGTTTCTCCGACGGCTTTTGCCAAAAAGTTTGAGGTGCTGTTCTGTGGCCGTGTGAGTGTTGCTCATAAGAAAGCCCCACCTGCCCTCATTGATGAGTGCATTGAGAAATTTAGCCAGTTACATGGCTCAGGTACGACTGATAAAGGAGGAAATGGTGGGGGATTGGTTGATGGGCTGAGGAGGGCACTAACCTTCCAATCCAATGGGCTGGGAAGTGGTGCTGTGGGTAATGGCTCTGCAGGGAGCCCCACCACCGGGAAGCGCCCTGTCCTATTCAAGAAAGATCCCAGTTTTCCCTGTCTACAGGCCCTGGATGAGAACGGACTCTCACCTGAGATTTCTCACACTAACACTACTGATGCACTTGCCCGCTCTGCTGAGGTACAGCCCACCAGCCTGCAGGATAACAGGACCATGCTGTTTACGGTAACTCTCCAAAGTTCACTCAATAAGCACTGCTCTGGTGTGTGAGTTACAGAAGTAAAAATAGGGTTGTGTGAGTGATGCAGCAGTTTAATTTGTTCATGATATCCCTAATAAGCCTGCTGTTTTAAAAAAATATTGTAGTAATGCTTGTAAATAAGTTGATCAAATAAATATGACGTTAGAGCATTATTCCAGATAACCAGAACCACGTTGTCCTTACAGCTTTTTTATCACCTATATTGCTCCAAAAACATCAACAAAAGCAACATTATGAAGCACAGTGCTCTTCAGAATATAAAGAGTAATTTGTGGTGCAGTAAAGTGAAATTTTGGATTTCCTGAATAACAAGCTAAGGTACATCCACTCAAAGCAGAGAGCAAGATGACAATGCACAAAAATATAAAACAATTAATGACTCAGCATGAGTAAATGCTGAGTGCTGCATTTACTCATCCCCCCGGTCACATCCCCCTTGACCTTAACTTGACCTCTAGTGACCTGCCAACATGAGCTTTCCTTTTTGTCCTTAAGACAGGAAATGGTGTGGGGATCCACCAGTGTCTGCAGATATATTAATGACATTGATGATACATCCTTTTGTTGGCATGGACAAGTCGGAGCTATGTCATTTTAATTTTTCTCTTCTGTTTTGACACATTAAGTCTTCCTCTTCCTGTAGAAGAGACTGGTTTATGTGATTCATCTTAGATGTGGAAAGTTTGCAAAGGAAAGTAGTTGTTCTCAGACATTAATTGCAAGGATTTAACTGACCTTTTCATTATAAACTGCTGAATACCTCCATGAGGCCTTGGAATGATGTTCACTCATATCCTCATGGTGAGGACTCCTACAACTGACACTGTGGTACTTTTTATTCAACACAAATACACCAAATGAAACTACAACATTTGGCACACTTAACTATCTTAAAAAGTTAGGTTTTGTTGCAGGATATCAGTTCAATGTGAGAAAATGGAACTACTTTGGCATGTATAGTTCATTTCTGCTGTCACAACCACACAGGAAAACTCGCAACACACAAATTGCAAAGACACATCTACTAACAGTCTAACTCTATTTGTGTTTTTAGGTTGGCAGGTCTCAGATCTTCTTGGTCAGCCCAGACACTAAGAAAGTTGCCATAGAGAAGAGTTTCAAAGAAATCTCCTTCTGCTCACAGGTACAAGACACTGCTGTTTTACATAATTTATAAAAAGTCTATATACCTTAGTGGGATTTTGAGGACATCATTCACCTCTTTTCAGGGTATTCGTCACGTAGATCATTTTGGCTTCATCTGCAGAGAGACAGTGGAAAGGGGGAGCTGCCACTTTGTTTGCTATGTATTCCAATGTACAGATGAATCACTGGTAAGAAACGTCTCATGTTCATTATCAGCCTCACTCATCATGTTGATGTAAGTAACAGTTGTTAAGGCACAAAATGTTTAAACCAAGAAGTATTTTCATATTATGTATATTCAGTTGTAATATGAACCATGAGTAGATTTTAATGCCTTTCCCGTGGCCAACTTCTGATTTTGTGCTTCCCACTCAAGGTCCGTATTTGATCTGCCCTCTCAGTTCAGGTCAACACCACAGATTTAAATTGGACTGCTACACTGCATGAAGCTGATATTTGTCACAAATGTTGCTGCTAAATTTCTGTGTACTAATCATTGCATCTGTGCTCTAGCTCATGGTTTATCTGTGCCAAATGAACGAATCAGGCACGAAGAACGAAGAATTACATGGATGTACTGCACTATGCAGCATTCACTAAATGTTGCAGTGTGATTAGTTACTTGTGAGACGTTATTCTCGAAACAAATTCTCTCTAAACCTACTGCTACTTGCTAATTAACCTCAAGGAAAATCTACTTTATTAGATGTAGTGCATCTTTATTGTGACACATTTTTACTTCTACCTGTTTTGTACCACATAAAGTCACAAAAACTCAGATTAAAACTAAATTAGGAAAGGGAAAGTCTTAGAGTAACAAAATAAATATAAAAATTGCCTTGGGTGGTTTAGATAAAATATTTATAATCATTATTTTTCATTGTGGAATACACATGTAAAACATTTCCCAATGACAATAAATACAAATGAAAGTAAACCAATACATGTGCTTACTAATTACTGAAGGACATTGGTCAGACTATCATTGTTTTGCTCTTCCAGGTGGATGAGATTATGCTGACTTTGAAGCAGGCGTTCTCTGTGGCAGCCCTGCAGCAGAATGCAAAGACCCAGAGCCAGCAGTGTGACACCTGCCCAATGCAGCAGCTCCACAGGCTCTGTGAGCGGATAGAAGGTAGTAAATTATTCCTGTGCTACTTGTTTGTCAATGTCAAAACCGGGCTGCATGGTCATGACAAAGAAGGGAGATGCACACAACAGAGCCAATTAATAACCAATTTATTTTTATTTTTTTAAAAAGCAAGTAACCTAAGGGAAAAACCTAACCTAACAATGGCATGTGCAATCAGTGAAACCAGTAGTGTAGGTGAGTGCATGAGTGGAACAGTGTATGAATGTAATATTGTAGGGTGCAGAAAAGCAAATCAAAATGTCAACCCAACAGCCAAAAAGGTGACTCAGAGAGCAGAGACAGCAGCAACTGCACTACCAAGGGTTTTTGAAGAGGCACTGGCACCTGGAGTCCCAGGTATTGCCAGTGTTCCTGATGATGCTGCCACACCCACCTCCAGTACCTGCAGAAACAGAGCAGCCACACAAACAATCAAAGTAAATATGGTTGAGTACCCAGCTCTGCCATGCAGTTAAACTTCCAAAGATAAAAACCTAAAAATTGTTATCCATTTTGGCCTTCTTACAGTTAAGATTGCACATAAACACAGGTTGGATACCTTATCCATATATCTACATAGGAATTGTGCTACTAAATAATGTGACCAGGACACTAGGACCACACAAGCGTTCATCTAATTTGATGTAAAACAAATATGAGGAGAGACTACCTTTGAAGTATATGCCATGAAATTGTATTTGCATTATTTTCAGGCCTACACCCATCGAATACCAAACTGGAGCTTCAGAGACACTTGGCAACTCTGGACAATGAGGAGCAAGCATCAGTCTTTGAAAACACTACGGTAATAAGGCTTTTCTGTCTGTGCTGCTGAGGAGCATTGTCTGAATTCCTACAATTTCCCTTGAGGTAACAGTGATAAGATAAGAAACCAGTCAGTCTGCAGTCTGTTTTGTACAAACGTCATGACTAAACTGCTGTAAAATCACAAGACGTGCATGTGGGGTTTACAGTGAAGCAGTCATCTTGCACAACTTCAATATTTGGCACATTTTTTCAGCTCAGCTATTCAGCTAATATATTTGCTTCTCAGAAACCCCTGTGATTGATTCAGTACTTCTATTTAACCCTTTGAAATCCATAGTGTCGTCGTATCTACTAATGTCTTTTGTTGCTGAAGTCAGTAGAAGTTAAGGTTTACTTTTACTCTTTAGAAATGGTAAATAAAGAAGATGTGAATGTGACCAAATATTTCTTTTTGCTCATCTGACCTCTGATGGTGTACAGCTGATATGCTGCACTGTAGCAGTGAGTGATGTGTCTGACCCAGGTGTTTATACCAACTGACTGTTATTTAAAATTATTTTAAGTGTAAAAAAAAAAATAATAAATTAACTTTGCTTCTTCTTATGGTTTATTCTTTAGAGAAAAAATAGACTTCTTCTCTATAGCTCACTGAATATTTTATTTACTTCAGTCTTAAAGGATCTGATTTTTGGAAATTATTGCAGTAAATAAATATTAAATGATATTTCAAAAAACTGTAATGTGTTTGTGTGTTTCAGAGGGCTCGTCCTAAGAGTGATCAAGAAGAGAATGAGTTGGTGATGGCCTCACTGAGGAATCTGTATGAGCAGAAACAGAGGAGCCATCAGCACACAATACCTGGAGATGGCAAACAAGTAACCTTTCCTCCTGTATAATGTGCCCCCCCACTTTAATGGCCACGCATTACCCATTCCCTGTTTTCTGTACAGATTATATCCAACCTAAATTTCCTAAAAAAGTGTCTATCGCAGTGTAACTGACTCAGGGAGACACCAGGAAAAAGATATTTCTATTCCTTCCAATTCCACAGACAAACATGTAACTTGTCAGACAAAGTGTGTCTCTTTCACTCACTGACTGTTTTGCTTTCTCTGTCTTGCTCCCTGAATATGTAGGTGTGTGAGGAGGCTGCTCCAGTTCCTGTGGAGGCGCAGCACCAGAGTAGCAGCCGACAGCGACTTGAGCAGTTCAAGAGTAGAGCCAAGCGCTCTCTCACTGAGTCCTTGGAAGGCATCTGGAAGGTAGCTCCATCTTTTGTTTTCACTGTTACATGAGTATGCCCTTGTTCTAATTACTCACAAAATGTACATGTAAGCAGAATGGTAGTTTTCATTTGCATAGATTATGGACCATTACACCTTGAACTGAGAAATGGTGTTTTACCAGATAAAAATCCATGAAGGGGCATCCTGGTATGTGGTTTTGGCTGCATGTAAAAGCTACATACATAAGCTTTACTTTTTATCTTGGCAGGGGAGCAGCAAGGCCAGAGCTCAGAGGGACAACAGTGAAGGAAGTGACATCAGCTCAACAACGATCCACAGCAGCCTGGACCAGCCCTGCTCCGATGATCCCCTGTCTGTCTCGTCTCAGCTACGGCCCACCAGCCCACTCAGGTAAACACTGAAACACACATGCCCACTCACCAAATGGTGGCTTTGCTGCTTTCCTACAAGTCATAGTTGTTTTTTCTTTCACGTAAGCTGTGTATAAAAATGGTTACAGACACTAGAACAGAAGTGAACCTGCATTCTATCTAATGACCACCAGGGGGCCCTATTGCTTGTAAAAAGGAAATTGCGCTCCTCCTTAAACCCAGTAAAGATTTTCCTAATGAGTTTATGTTCTTAAACTCTGGTTTCAAGTCTTACAACATGAGGTTTTTTTTTATTATTATTATTTTATTTATTTATTTTATTTATTTATTTTCAACAAAAAATGTAGCCTTATGGGAGTGAACAAAATCTGTAGGAAAGTTGTTTTTATTATGGAGTTTTCCTGGACTTAGAAATTGGTTATTTAAACATTTTTTCTTAGAAGATTTTTTTCTGCGGGTTTGCAAGAGACTTGTTTATACAATATCCTTTTCACATTTAATCATGCTAATTTTATTCTCTTGTAATTTTTTCAGGTGCCACAACTCAACAGGAGACCTGAAGCGCCTTGATGCTTCTCTTCCTCTTTCCCCCTCTTCCTCCTCTTTACCTGGGGATGCTCAGCCACAGGGCTTCCGTCGTCGGGCCAGCACTTTCAGTCATCCTCCTACTCCTTCGTCATTGCTTCAAAACTCACCGATGCACACGCTAGCTCACACTCCACAGGACCCGACTGCCGCTACCAAGCCCAAGCTTGTACGGCACTACTCTGTCAGCACTGACACGCCACACCAGAGCAAGTAAGAAGAATGTGTCTTTGTGTGTTTTTCTATGTTTGTATGAGGGTATTATGAGAAATAAAAATTTAAATCTGATTATCACAGAGTAGCTGTGGACTAATTACATGTAATCACAATTAATAAATATGACCCGAAAATGGACATTTTCTCGCTATATTGTTATAACAGAAAGATAAATGACAGGCAGCGTATATACATGTTTGATAATGTTATTTATTTCTGACAAATCCAAATGAAGAGCCACTGCTCTTTTTTTTTTTTTTTTAGCAAATATAGGATGGCTGGATTGTGAAAAAATGCTGTGAAACGTCACAGCATTTGACTCCTTGTATTTGTGTGATACTGAATGGTTGTATTCAACTGAGAGTTACTGTGTGAAAGCAGGAAGTTTATATAGAAGCTGTGAAGAAATACAGAAGTGACGCTTAATTTCTAAAATCTTGATAATCAACCAAAATTCAAGAGAATGAATACTCACTTACACTCCACCATCTACTCTGCCTTCCAAAAACATTCTTCAATTTTCCTGCTTTTTCACTCGCTTTCCGTTTACATTCTTTTTCAGTAGCTTTGACTTTTTTTGCACCTCTTTTTTCTCCTTCATCTGTATTTGCATTGATTCTCAGACATGCCACAGCCAACTCAACCCTTCCCCCTGTTCCTCCCTGTCCTTCATCCCACTTTTCTTTTCTACCTCATCATCCTCTGTCCCCTTCTGGAGCCAGGTTCAATAAAAAAAGGTGAGAATCCTGCACTGTTGTTTAGTTCAGGTATCTCATTTCAGCTCCACAACAGAAAAACACAACCACACAAAGTCTTCATAGATGCTATAAGGCACGCCCTTCTACTGACACAAAGACATTTTTTTTTCCAAACGTATTTGTGTTTCTCTTTTCATCTGTGTTTTGCTTCCTTTTGCTAACTTCCATCGCTCCATCTCAGTCCTCTGGGTGGTCTGCGTGCTCGTCTCCAATCCTCCTCCTCTGTCCCTAATTTTCTGAAATTTCAATTTCTGGCCCCTGTCCGAGAGAATGATTGTCCTGAGCCTAAGAGCAGGTACATACACATGTACACCAATAATATATGCTATTATACACATTAATAAATTTTCAATTTCTCTATTTTTGGATATATACATATAGGGATATATAGAAAGTATAGGGATGTGTGAATTTGTAAAGAGTATTGTATGACCTACCTATTGAATGTTAATCAGGCTACATATAACCTTTGTGTGGGTTTGCGTTTTCAGAGATGTAGCAGCTCTCTCTACACCAAGTGCACCGTGTGGGGTTGGAGAAAGCCCTCTGCGCAGTCACCGCCACTCCTGGAGGCAACAGATCTTCCTACGGGTTGCTACACCTCAGAAGAACACAGACAGCAATGGTAAAAAGACACATTCTCACAAATTAAACTTAACTGCATTCCCCATAAGGGCCAGCAAGTGGCTCCACTGACTTTAACATTGTCTTTCATAATTGGTCCCAAGGACAATTCCTGCTGTAGGTTAGCACTCTGCTAACTTACTTGTATTTAAAAATTATTATTGTAATGTAACTTAAAAATCAAAACCTTCCCCAACTTTCCCAGCTGTCTCCATTGGCCTGTTAACTAATTGTTGTGTCAAGAAGTGGGAGCAAACATTTATAATGTTCATCAATGTTTCAATGCACTGCCAAATGTATTAATATTATAATAATATTATAATATTAATAATTAATATTAAAGTCACACATATCCTGTGCAGTGTGTTTATCACTATGTCAAGTCTATAGTTTCTTTAGTTTATCATCAATACTAAATAAAACTGGAATGACAGTCAAAGATTAGTTACTACTTTTACTATTAACATGATGCCGGTCAACCATATTAAGTCTTTGAATCTTGTAATGCATGTCTTAGATAGCTTTGCCAAAATAACAAAAACACCAGCTTTGCACACTCTGTGAGTATAAGCAAGTCTGTGTACACATAAGAAGCGAAGCAGTTGGATTAGTCTGCATGCTCCAGTTGTCTTCTTCTAAGGAAGAGAAAAGTTCCAGGTCAGGACAGTAGTAAATATACTGTATCCTTTATATTCAACTAGAAAAAAAATTGACATGAGTGAGACACTGCTTACTAATTTGTGCTATTACTAAAAACAGCCACAATAGGATAGGAATGCAGTGACAACACATTCCACCTAGTGTCACTCTTTCATTTAACATGATAGTACATGTTGTTTGTTGATGTCTAAAGTATTTTTGGTCTATTATTGCAGAAATGCGTGCATGAAACATGCCAGGATTAACTGCTCTGCCAATCAGTGCGGTACACACTGCTAATTATCTTGGTAGATGTTATTGTTAAAACATTTCATAATAATGAAATGGACCCAAGTTATATTTTTCTGATGCTACAGAGTGCCATCTGCTTGTACTTGAAAAAAAATGTTTGTTGGGAATTTAAATTCCTGGGCATTAAGTATGCATTCAGCTTTTAAATTTAAGAATGAGGAATTGACATGTTACTAGAACACTTTTTTGAATTTTGCATTACTCTTTGAGCTTTTTTTTGTTCCATCTCATGTTATCTGTCATACCTTTTTTCTAGAGGGCATATGCTTGCCAGTGATGACTGTCTTGAAATTAAATACACGTGAGGAAATGCTTTCATGTATTGGCCAAGTAAAAATAATCAAAGTACATTTGCCTGCAAATTGACAGCCCTGGCAGATATTGAGATGGTACAAGTAGAAAATTATGTTTTGCCTACAGTGAAATAATGTTTTAACCACAGATAACTTTGAAAAATCAGTAACATGACTTTTGTCTACCTGTGCAGACATGGGAATCATGCTTGTGCATGCTTGTCCTAAGATCCTGGATTTTGATGGCTGGATGCAATGCGTGTGCCTGTGTGCCCATGTGTGTCCTACTGTGCACACTTGCATAACAGAGTTGTTGACAATCAAGATAGTTTTGGGTTGTTTGCTATGTACCACCTATAAAAGCAAATACAAATGCAAATGCATCTTGCATGTAGTTTCATCGTCTTTGCCCCTTTGAAATGTGTCACAGAGTGAAACAGGCAAGTTAAGCAGAATACATGTCACATAGGAATTTAGTGTATGCAATTTCAGGGAGTCACCTGAGATAACCTGATGCCAAGTAAGATTAAATATCTATCGGCATTGAATCTGCGTATAAACAAGGTCATTTTCTGTCATGGAGTAGTAGATCTGCCTGCACCAGTGCAGGCCACACTCAAAACAATAGGTACACCTGTTTTGATACAGGCCTTACAGTGCCGGTCTTGCTTTGACCTCTGAGCTCACTGTAATGGGACGGACTTCTGTAGCTGCCATTGTAATTGTGAATTTGTCCAGTGAGCGAGTAAAAGAACAAAAAGGACATTTTAACCCCAAATAGTGTAGCTTAATTTCAGTTACAGTTATAACTCTATAAATTATAATTAATTAGTCACTCTGTGTAGACAACTATTCATCGTTTGTGTTTTTATGTTGCCACTGAGGGGTGCTGCCTACAGTTGAATCAATACCACCATGGTGCAATCTAAAAATTCTCAAGAAGGTTGTATTTCTTTTATTTGTTGGATTACATTTCACCACAGGGCATTAATTGTTCATTCCTTGTTAACACCCTTCTGGATTCTGCATATAAGTTTAATAAACATGACAGGGATGAGGGAATAATGGGACATTTCTATCCACCCCCTCATTGCATATGGTTTTGATTAGGCAGGATAAGGATATTTCTTTTGAGTGAAGCAGGTAAAACCTGTCCTATTTTCAGGAATTAACCTACACCTGCATTATTTTCACAGTTAACTGCCATTAACGAAAGGAGAAACAATACTTTCAGCAGATCACTGTGATGGGCTTCATATTGGCTGAATGTTGTGCTAAGTTGGGTTTGGAATTGGGCGTGTTTGTGTGCGCTTACATGCATGAGGTCATGGGTGTGGCAAGTGTGTGTTTGTGTGTTTGTGTGTGTGTGTGTGTGTGTTTGAGTGGATGGTGGTGTTTCAAGGTCATGTTGACAATCCACACACAGACAGCGCCAGAGGAAAGCGCCAGCCCTGTTGACCTACTGTGCATGTTGTGTGTGTGTGTGCAGAAGAGTGCTGGAACTTGGTTCTGGACAAGATGGAGTGTTTGCTCAAGGAGTGGATTGTGCCACTCTGTACAAGAGAGTGTGTGTGCACTTCTATGTGTGTGTTTGTGCGTGTGAGGTTATTTTGAAGTTTAGGCATGGCCTTGGTGTTTACATTAAGGATATGCAGTACTGTTTCAGGTTAAAGTGAGGCTAGTAAGAGGGTCCAGGGAAGTAAAGTAGGAAGTGAAGTATCCCCACAACAACGAGACTGTGTGTATGTGTATTCAAGAGTGCGTGCATGCTTGACTGCATTTTTCACACTTAAAAGCTAACTCTTTCAAACAATTTTGAAGCGGTGTAGCAGTCTGTGTTTGTTTAGCAAATACATGACTGTTCACTAAGTTAATCTTTGTGGGGTTCATGTCTGTCACACATGCGTCTGGTTTGTCTTCACATCTCTTATAACTTAAGACCAGAGTGTTTGTATTGTGACACTGCTGGTTTCAACACGTCTCAAAGTCTCCCTGAAACAGACACAAAGGTGTGTATTAAATTCTCTTATCATTTTGTGTGTGTGTGTGTTGGGGGGGGGTTATGTTACATATTTGTTTATTTTCCTGAGAAAGCCCTTTGGATTGATCAGTATCAAATTTACGTACCTAAGCTAACTTGGTGCACATCTGCGTACGTACACGTGTGTGACCTCAATCATGATCTCCTTAAAAAGTGAAAGAGAAGTAAGTGCTATCTGGATAGTTGTTATGTCCTTTTTCTAAACAACAGTATTTTGAGGTTTGGATCCACCCTGTACTTTGGGGTGGAGTCACACAAGTATCACATTTTTTTCATGTGTTGCACCCAACTGTGTCAAATATATCTTGTGTTTAGGGTTTTCTTTTTTATTTTACTTGACTGTGTAAGGGATAGACAGAAAGAAAGAAAGGTGGTCAGATTGTGTGGATCTGAACCTGGTTATATTCATTTCAGTTTCCCATTGTTCATCCTTCATAAAATGTGTTAATGGAATATAGAAAAGAATATTTAGCAACACAGTTCCTTCCTCGGTTTCCCATACCCCTCTTCTTTTTCTCCTTCTTCCTTTCCCACTCTTGTCATGGTGCCAAGAATCAGCCTGTTAAAACATATGCCATACAACCACAAAACTGTGTTGGAATCCCAACAAAGACCTGCCTGGTGCTAAAGCATCAGTCAAGTTGCTTGCCAGAAATGTATTGATGATGATTAATTGTTAAAACTCATCACATACTCTTATTGCGTTGGATTCAATAAAGCTATATATAATTGGTGTTTATAGTCTAAAATTAAAGATCAGTTTCACTGAAGAGTGTAATTATTTAATTTTCTCCACCTTCAGTCATTGTTTTAATTTACAACTGTACATAAAACATAAAGATCTTTCATACCCTTTGAGTCCAGAAAATTAGAACACCTTTTGTTTTACATAAGATAATAAATTTCCTTGGAACAAGTTCAGTTAAGTTTCAGGATTGTTAACACAGTCACAGCTTTATTATCACTCTTGTTAATACTGTATCCTCTTATTTTGTGCTACAGTGGACAACTCATGTGTGTCTTCATTTGTGTCTTTAGAGCTGGGTGATCCCTGTCGAGAGGGGAGTCGAGTCTGCGTTGGCCAGGTAGGAGTTGGAGGAAGTGGAGACCCCTCCATGAGAGCAGTGCCAGAGGAGAGGACGAAAAGGAGCAAAGAGGAACTGAGGGAGTTGTGGAGGAAGGCCATCCTGCAGCAAATTCTGCTGCAGAGGATGGAGAGTGAGAACCAGAAACTGCAGGGTGAGTTACATGCATGAAGGACTTTAAAACATGCATACACACTTGAAGCCTCCATAGATTTTCCTTTTGCTCATATTTTAATATTTTGGCTCACAGCCTCAACATACTAATCAGACAGTATAAATCAAAATTAGAGCAAGACGCAATGTAATACTGAATTATTAGGGACCATCCCATAACACATGAAACAAAGGCTTGAATTTTCAAACCGAAAATATTCATATATATGTTCAATATTCATTTAGTGTAAAATTAAAGTTCATAAGGTAGTACATATTATATTAGGCTCTCTCGTTGATATTATTGAGCTGCTGGCAGCAGCATTTGGGTACACTGTTTAAAATCATCACAATTTGGTGTCTTTAAAAGATAAACAAGGCTGCCACCCAGTCTAACCAGTGTCTGGCAACACGTCTTTCCAGTTGCGTGCACACACACAGGTTAAGTCTTCAAATGCGTACCTGTTTTTCTGTCTTAAAAAATTTTGACTGACCAAAAAAAAAAAACAGGTTATATAATATATAGTTGTGAGTGTTTCTTTCTGGTTAACATATCTAAGGGCGTGTGCACTTCACTCCTGACCCACTTGGCACGTAACAACACATACCTAACTATGTGTCACACCCACAGCTACCTTGGCTGTGTGCAAACCATTAATTGACACGCACATAGCACTTCTTTGAATAATAAAGATCGGATACAAATTATACCTTAACAACAAGGTGTGGATGGAGAGAATGTAGGTCACTGATACTGGTAGAAAAATTAAATACTCAATTGTGCATGCATATAGAACACAGAGTACAACATTCACATCTCCTGCATATGGTGTCTTTCTTAAACATCTGTAGGGTAATTGTTTTATTTCTGTGCTCCACCTTTCTATTCACTATTTGTCTGGGTGGAGTTCAACTCAGTGTCCTCCATTCTAGCAGTTTATCTCTCTCACTGTTCCCTGGTTTTGGGTCAACCGTGACCGCGTGTGTGTGTGTATCTTTGTCAGCTTCGGGGTGGGGTATCCTGTCCTGTTGTGTGTTAATCATGGGTGGGGTGGAGGAAAAAAAGGGAGAGAAATGGAGAGAAGGAGCCAAGTATAGATTGCACAGTGGAGCGACTGAGCGCCAGCAGGTCCAAAGGGGTTCTGTGCCAATCATCAAGTCCTGATAGAATAGACTCCTGCCTGCTCTAGACAGCTGATAAGATGGAGAGCAGAGCCACAGCTACTCTTATTCTATTCTATTCTTACTCTGGGTGTGTCAGCTGTTTGCTACATCCAAGTTTTCTTTCTTTACTAACCAGGTTACGCCTTCCAGGTCACTTTTCTAACTTTGTTGCTAAGCCCATGGTTCACAGTATTTAGAATTCTGGAGAACGTCTTGATTTTCTTTTGCAAAGTTATTTTAAAATACAACTCTACTGTACTTGGCCCCCAAAGTTGCAATGCAATTGTTTCTTATATCTTATCTATGCATTGTGTTGCAAAATTCCCCCTGTTGACTACCCACCTAATTCCTTCTGTTTCCTGGAAGGTGTTAGTGCAGGTTGTAACTGGAAGTGGCCTGCTGTCTCTGTCCTGTCCTGCAGTGATGATATTACTCTGTCCAGCTTTGCCAAGTTGCAGCTGTTTGCTGGGTGGACACCACACATGAGCGGAAAGGGTGGGGACGTCCACCAGGGGAAGGAGAGAGAGGAGGAGGGAGACTTTGGTTGACGGATGAGACAAATGTCGGATTGAGTGAGAAAGAAGGAGTTAAGTGCTGGCAGAGAAGTGAAAGAGACGTAAAGATGGTCTGTGGGTGAAAAGATTAAAGGAGGGAGAGAGGAAGGGTGTTGTCAAAAAGAGAGGAACAGATGAGGGGTGCTGGGTGTGACCTCACCTTCTTTGATCAGTGGTTGTAACGGAATTTATGGCTTGTGTGTTTGTGTTTAGTTAGCTACCTCTGTTAATCTGACACGGCCAGGGTGTACCATGTGCAATTTGAAGATTTGATGTTTCCATTATCAATAATGGACATCCCCTGATTTAAATAGAAACTAGTGCTTCACATGTCATACCACTAGACACAGTCTAAGCTTAGTGACTCACTGGGAATCCCGGTCACAGAACGTGAGGAGGGTCGAAGGGAGGTAAGGCTAAAGATCCTGGTATTGGTGGAGACCAAAAATAGAGTTAAAAGAACAGTGACACACAATTGTGGCTAGAAACACAATTCTTATTATATCATAGCACGTGTGATTATTGAACAACTTATGCTTATAATTATATCAGTCACATTTTCATTATGTCCCCGGGACAGTTTTTATTATTATTATTGTTATGTCCAGGTACCATGCCTTCGATATCATGTATGAAAGCACATGCAGCAGATGTGAGATGCATGTTATCAGTGTGATACCAAAACAAATAAATAAATAAAAAAAAAAAGCAAAAACAAATAGCACATGTTCAGAGTCACGTGCACAGGCAGGTGTTTCCAAACTATAGAGACAAAGATCTGCAACTAACAAATATACACATCACAGGACCAAGATTAAGGGAGTTCATTGACTTGCAATGTCTGTTTCTATATTTGTAGCCTCAGAAAGCGACCTGCAGAACAAGCGTCTGAAGCTGGACTATGAGGAAATCACACCATGTCTAAAGGAGGTTACTTTAGTGTGGGAGAAGATGCTGGGAACTCCCATGAGAGCCAAGGTCAAGTTTGACAAAGAGGCTATACATGCTGCTGTTGCACAAGGTATAGTTGACTCCACAAACACATATATCAGCGCCGCATGATAATGTTTATTTTTTGTAAAAATCACCAGATACTGACAAATATTGACCAGAGCACAATGTATAAAGTTCCAACTGAAAATATGTATTATAGGTATTCTCAGGAATTAAAGGAGAGAGGATAAATTCCATCAAGTATTTCTAATCCAGTGTGAATTGGCTATTTTCCTTTGACAACGTAACTTGCAGTGCCTCGTTGTCATTGGCAGGTCTTGGTGTTGTGACCATTTTCTAGTATAAGCATGATAGAAGGACAGAGGCCAGGAAGGTTGGGTCACAGCAGGAGACAGACATGATACCGGCCTTTGCATAGCAAAGTTAAGAGAATAACTACGAATAACTAAGAGTAAAGCTGTAAGACCTCCTGCAGTGTTTACACGTGTGAGATGGTTATCATCAGGCTCTTTCATTTTACAATCCCTTTGTTGATAGAATGAACAAGTTAACTGGTTGTCCAAAGTATTTTACATGTATTGTCTGGTCTACAGGCTCTTGTTGTTATGTTTTTGGAAATTCACTTATCTCTGTTCTGGTGGATAAATAGATGAGAAACCTTATATGTCAAGATAGAGGCTACAGCTCCCAGCAGCTGGTTATCTTATATTAGCACAGACTAGAAGAGTAATAATAGATAGCCCAACTTTGTTTAATAGTTTAAAGTGACAACAATGTGTCCATTGAATGCCATCTTCATGACTGATTCATTGATCAGTTAACAATTTCATTATTTTCATTTTAAGACAGACAGAGGTGGAGTCCCAATTTCTGTCTTTTGTGCTAAGCTATCTTATTACAGTCTTTTCAAAGTGATCATTGTATTAATTTTGTCAACAAACACTCTTACAGTGATTAAGTAAATATTTTCCCCAATATGTTGTGAAGCTGCTTAGCAACCTGCACTAGCTTGTGGTTGCACTGGGTGGGTCTCAGGTGTGAATGTGCAGAAACTGGCGTGAATTGTGCTATGTAATACAGAGCATTGCTCACAGGGAAATGTACCAGGATAAATAAAGGTCAGAAACATCTGTTTCTGTGCTCATGTTCAACCTCAATTAACTGAAATAAATTGAACCCAATCTGAGCTAACAAAAACCTTACACTGCCCTTCAACATCACTTGTAATCTGAGAAGTGTACAAGTAATAGTGTGGTGGACCAGATGTCAGAGTCCATGGGATTAAAATGCTGCACAAGTGAAAACACCGAATCTTTGTAATGAGGGAAAATTTTTGCGGTAAATATCATAAATGCAAAATCCACTTACTTGGCATTACATTTAGCTAATTTGCCACAGAAATGTTTCCCAAGAATGAATTTACAGTACATGCTCAAAGTCAAATATTGGAGAACATAGTTCACTTACCATCTGGATATATTTTAAACAACTGTCTGTCTGACTGCCTCTCTGTGAGGTTTGGAAGTAACCAAAAGTAACTGATTCAAAATGATTGATAAATTATAGCAGCTAATTTAATGTGTTGATCAAGTCTTTAAAATAACGCATTTCTGTGTTGGCTTTCACTATCAAATCACTATTTTTGATGATCCTACCCTTTAGAAAATGTTTGCACCTGGCTTTGATTTCAACACATTAGAATATTTAGTTTACTCAGATTCCTTAGATTCACCAGATTTTGAAGTTTTCATGTTTTATTTCCGTAGGATTTAAAGAGTATATTCTTTAATTAATCTTTACAAGATGCTCAAAGTCAACTATTATAGAGCATGGTATTGCCTGATTATTTAGACGAGTTTGAAACAATATGTCTAAATGATAGAGGGACAGGTAACAAGTCCGATGGTATAGAGCTGTGTCTGTAAAAGGCTACATGTGTGGTCATCTTTGCATTGCCCTTCCCCACCTCCTTCACCTCTGTCATCCCCAAAGGTGTCCCAAGACAACATCGTGGCGAGATCTGGAAGTTTCTCTCTGAACAGTACCTGCTCAGACAGACGATCCCCTCCCGGCCTCCAGCCAATCACACTCCATATAAAGAGCTGCTGAAACAGCTCACCTCACAACAACATGCCATCCTCATAGATCTGGGTAACAACACACACAAACACAGCTCACTGTCTGCAAGTTTTTCCAAGACTTAACTATTCTTTCACTGGATAATCTGTTCAGCCATTTTTTATCTAGCGTGAGGTCAATAAATTGATGAATTGTACAATATACAATCTCTTTCTGTTCATTATCTTTTACGTTTATATTTAAAATCACTACTGCAAGTGCACAAGCGCATTTGCTGCTACTCCGCTCTGTGCAATATTCCCATGTACATATTTTGTCATCCTGCACTCATATTAATATATATATATATTTTTTATGTATGCATATATATGTATATAGCCACATACAGTCATTGTTATCTTCCTTACTTCCCAACACTGCCTGTTAAAACTCTGGAAGCCAGTGCAACATAATTTCATTCCCCAAATGCGCTGCTGTGTTATATGAGAAATGACAATAAAGGAAGTCTTAAGTCAAAGGTTTAGGCACACTTTTGTGTTCATTTGAACGGGCAAGTGTGTCAAACCGTTTGACTGGTGCTGTACTTGATAAATATTTGTTGGCCATATTGTCCCTTCTGGTTTGCTGCCATTCTTTGACCGTTTACACAGCAAAAGATAATAAATTGCACAATGTGTGGTATTTAAAAGTCACACTGTTCAGCATAACTAACGGTATTTAAACCTAATTTCAACACTTTAACCCTCTAATGTTCCTAACACCCGCCACCCAAAAACACACACACACGCACGCATCGTTTCTTCACTCCACCCATTTAACACCCACATGCATGTATACACATCCACCACACATCCCTTCCTCTAGCGCTTAATCTAACGTGTTTTGCTGTTGACCTTGTGTCTTTCATCTGCTTATTATGTTATTCACTCTACATCGAATAGGGTGGGGTAGTGACATGGATTTTACAGTGATGGCTTGCTGAATGTTACGCGCGATCGACTAAATGCGCACTTTGTCTATGACACTGCATGTTCTGCATGTAGACAACAAATTGCTTCTCAAGCCCTCATTGTTCATGTAAAAAAGCACAAACTTTATACAAAGTTATACAAGAGCCAGGAGTTCTATAATTTAGAGATGTTAAGTTTCGTACTCCCACACCCAACATTCAGTAGACAGAACAAATGTACACACACACACACTTCGCTTCAGGCAGGGGAGGGAGTCATGGCATTATGTTCACAAGCTAAAAGCCCCCACAGCACATTCCACATTTACATGCTTTCATGGCCCTCATTGTCTTCTCTAAAGCTTTACTGTCACACTGTAAGTCAAGAACCTCAGTCTCAGCACACACATCTCTCTATTACCAGCCAGAATTATTACCATGATGTTGCCCCTGCTGTTACACCTTAAGCTTATGAGAGAGGAATGGAAATTTGCATAAAAATGCATATTATATTGTAAAGGGCATACATGTCATGAAAAGATTACTTTCTCTCTTCGGCCAAAGTAAAATGTGTTGTTTGAATTAGTATTACTGCAGTATTTTCCTTTTTGTTCCCACAGTTATCTTTATTGATTTTTTTTTTCTTTTTTTTTCCCCCTCTTGAACCCAATCCATAAATTCTGATGTTCTCTAGAAACAATACAAAAAACTGCATTCATATGTGTGCGCTATCATGAATATTTTGTATGCATGATAGTTTGGATAGGTTTCCACATGCTCATGTGCACTGAGCTCCCATTTTAACATCAGTAGCAAAGTGTAAAGTCTAGCCTTTGTTCAAACTTGTGCAACCACCAAGAGGATTTGGTCTCCTGCTGTTTCAGATTCTTTCCAGAATCAAAATAAAATCATGTAAATCAAATGTATTAAAACTCTGTTATTGTGCTTTTAGATGCATATCAGGTTGATCTCAGGCATCATAAAGCTGTCGAGCAGAGTGTATAAACAGTACAGAGTTTTTACAATATAAATATTGTCCGTTTCTTTTCCTCTGTTCCAGGTCGCACTTTTCCAACTCATCCATATTTCCAAGCCCAACTGGGGGCAGGGCAGCTTTCTCTCTACAACCTTTTGAAAGCCTACTCACTGTTGGACCCCGAGGTATCATTTAACACTTCTTTCTTGGTTTCTTTCTGGATTTCTTCTCTTCCCTTTTCTCTGTCACTTTCTTCTATGGTGTCCATCTCTCTCTCTGTGTCAATTGTCAAACTGTCAACTGTCTTTTAGGCTTAAGCTTTTTTCCAGTTCCCAGTCTGTGTAGACATCAAGTTTGTGATTGTTGTTATTGTAGGTGGGCTACTGCCAGGGCCTGTCCTTCATTGCAGGAGTCTTGCTGTTACACATGGGGGAAGAGGATGCCTTCAACATGCTCAAATTTCTAATGTATGACATTGGGCTTCGTAAACAATACAGGCCTGACATGATCATCCTGCAGGTGAAATGTCCACACACATCCACATAGACATGCACACACACAGTCTACAATGCCACTTACATTGTACCAATGATAAGATATATCACTCTTATCAAACTTCAGTTGCATCAAAGAGAGCACTGGACTGCTGTCTGTTTATTTTTGGTATATTGATCCCATGCTATCAAAATTATTTGTGATGCATCTCTGGCCTTCCTGTCTCATATCCAAACCACAGTAATTAGCATACAGTTTCATTTTTAGGCAAAGCAACCAATTTAATGGATGCCTCTTCATTAGTTATGTGGATTTATACCTGATGTGGGGGGGGGGGGGGGGGGTGCACAAATATATTACATAGTTACATTTCGGAACATAGATGCTGTAACCCCTTACACTGTATAACAAAGCCCACCTCAAAACAATGTACGAAAATCTAAATACACCTCCTGCAAATACGCACACTAAATCACATGCTTCCAGTCAGACGAGAAGAAATAAAAATTTTGGTGTGTTGATGTCAGATTCAGATGTACCAGTTGTCGCGGCTGCTCCACGACTACCACAGGGATCTGTACAGTCATCTAGAACAACAAGAGATTGGGCCCAGTTTATACGCCACCCCCTGGTTCCTCACTGCCTTCGCCTCACACTTTCCCCTTGGCTTTGTGGCCCGAGTCTTTGGTAAGTGTCAGCACTCACAGAACTTAGTCCTGTTCTGCTTGTTCACCAAACTGTTACCTCGCCCTAAGAAATGCTTGTCAATCAAGATTTAGGGAAGAAGGAAGATGATGGTGTGTCCAGAGATGTCTATTTTATCCCCACCGCAACTCACCCTCTGGGTTCAAAACGTAAATGCAAAAGTTAACCAGAGTGCAAAAGGGGGGTTAGTAGTGAGGGAGGAAGAAGCTGTGCATCAGCACTTGGCAAAACAGGACAAAAGAGAAGAACCCAGCAACGTTTTTATGATGGTAAAAAGTTTTTAGTTACATTAAAACAAGACTTGTAACAGTGTGACAGACATATTTGCAATTGCAATAAGTTCTTTGTCTGTTTCAGGTAGTTGTTTCCTTCTTTAATCATGCCAACAGTGTTTCCTTTTTTCATGTCTTTACTTTACCTTCTCTTGTTTTCATGTCCAATTTCTACCTCACGTCCTGTCACTGATCCATATCTACTGGCTCCTTGTGCTCATCTGAGCATAACATAAGTGTGTGTGTATGTGTTTGTGTTGAGAAAGGTCGTCATCATAGTGTTGTGAAGTCTGGTATCATCTTGGACTCCACACCTCCACTCCCAGTCCTTAATCTGTTGTATGATCTCATGCAACACTGCCCCACCCTGACACACTCAAAGAGAGCACAAACACGCACTTTCTCCGATGCTCCATATTCACTCTGGCCTTATTTTATATTTGCTCAGTCTTTATTGATGTCAAAACATCAATGATTAAAAAAAAATAAAAAACACGTCAAGTCCTTAGTCAACAACATAAGCTGTGCTGTCAGCACCTGTCATTCATTAATTTCACATTATGTAATTGAAACACTTGTCACACCTGGACCTTTTATAACCTCTTCTAACTTTTGTTTGTTCTTTTTTCCTCTATTTTCTCCAACTCCTCTTTGTCACCTGTCAGATATGTTATTTCTACAAGGGTCAGAGTGCATCTTCAAGGTGGCCTTGAGCCTGCTGGGGAGCCACAAGCCTCTAATCCTGCAACATGATAGCCTGGAGTCCATTGTGGACTTCATCAAGAACACTTTGCCCAACCTGGGCCTGGTGCAGATGGAGAAAACCATCAACCAGGTTAGAACAAAGAGATTTAGTAAAAAATGTGTCACTGTTTATTGAAACACTGGACAACATGACTCAACTCGTTTACGTACGTGTGCATGTTTCCATTGACCTTGTGTTATTTATGGATTATGGAGCAACAATGACAGTCTCAGTCAAAACAGCAAACCCATCAACTTACCATCTATTAAATGCCTAGTAGGGTGCTTTGCAATAGAGCAACTGAAAAAAAGAACTGAAAAATGAAAGGGTTGTAGAAATAGAATTCAAAATTGAGGAATCAGCCGGTTGGCAAAAATTAAACAAAGCTGAAAAATGCCAAAAAGGATCGCCACGTATTATAGACATTACCAGAAATGGAATCTAGCTTAAGGAAGGACCTGGTTTCATCAATCCACTGTGAGCTGAAAGTAGATTTAGTGGACTTCCAGTGTGAAAGAAACTGGCAGCCTGCCAGTAGGGAAGTGAATTGTAGAGTATCGAGTTGCTTTGATGTGTATTAGACTTTGCTGGGATTTTAAAAAATTTTGACATAAATAGAACATATAGGTTACATTGCAGGGTGATATGTGACAGAATAATATCTAATATCTAAATATCATTGATATTAGGGCAGATCTGCAAAAGACAATTTTTAGAAACATTTGTCCTCAAGAGTTTTTATATTGTGTAAGTGAGACAAGCACAAATGGGGTTAGTTTGAATATTCTTAAGAGTTTGCTTAAAAGCCATTGCTCCCAGGCTGGGACTTTAACAATAAAACGAACGTGGAATATCACCAGACTTATCATTGCATCATACAGCAGTGCCTGATAAAATCTCTGCTTAGCAAGATGCTTGCAAAGGCTGGCTGATTAGGTTCAATGGGTGCCTTAATATCCTTTTGTGACAAATGTGGTGCTGTATATCTGATATCCTGGTTGAATGTCTCACTGTTCATACCAAATATGGGTGGAGTCTAATAAAGGTCATTGTCCTTCACTTCATACTTCAGAAATTGTGGTCAAAAACTTTGTGCTCATGTGTTGAATGACTCAGATCATTTGGGTTAGTCTCATGAAGATAGCGCCTTTCATCATTGCCATGTGTGGTAATGTAGGATGTATGTTGAAACGGGAGGAGCTGAAAGGGGTCTTCAGTGACTCAAGTACATGTACAGAGACGTACAAAGGGCAGTAAAGCTCAGGAAATGTGTGCTCGCCGTGTAATTGCCATCGGCTAGTGAGGGAGCGTTGAGTCATGCTATGTTTTCCTGCCAGAGCCACTTATCCACATCTATATGTTAAATGTGGTGTGACTCAAAAGTTTCACCACAAAAAAAAAAAAAAAATAGGGAAGGCGCAGAGTGTATGGAACTTGGTGAACAGAACATCTTTATTGTCTGATTTCTAGACTGTTGGTTCAGGATTACTTTTTATTTTAGGTAAATCGTGAGACAACAAGGAAGTAGTTTTTAGCAATTTCCAGTTTCATATGGCCTTTTGTTTATAGTATTGCCCATCCTTCCCACCAAAAATGATTAAACTGTACACAAAATTAGGTTACAGATATTTGAGAACATGGAAACACAAACCTTGCACAATCGGTCAGATCGCATTACGTGTGTACCTATCCATTAAAAGAATGTTCACTCATTGTGGTTGTGTAATGAGGAAATGTCTCAAAATATGTTCACTTTCAGTTTGAATTCTACATGTTGTGGGTTAGGTAATCTGGCTGAGGCGGAAAGTAATGGAAAAATTTGCTGTTTGCTCTATTAGCAAAACATTAAAGAAAATAATAATAACCACATTCAATGAATCTTGATCTCCAAATATCACGAGTCAAGACAGCAAAGAGTTTCTCAACTATCCAAGCACACATTACCTGGCTGATACTGTGAAAAAACTGACCTTGCATAGTTCAGTTCAACACCTAAACCCTGAATATACTTTAATACAGCCAAGTGTTTTTCTTTTTCTTTTTATTTGTTGAATCAGTACAAGTTGTTTTTGATTACAACCTGTATGCTATTTCTGGTCTCATCATAATTATGGTCAAACTACAAAATAAGTTAAATGAACTAAAACAAAATGTCTGTGCATATTCTCATTGATCCAAGTCGTATTCATATCCGGCCAACAATTGAATCGAATGCAACAGGACGTAGGACTTCGGTTTGTCAAAGAGGTTTCGCCTCCTTTGAAGACAGCAATGTTAAAATCCCGGACAGGGAGGACAGATGGCTTGAAAGAGGGGTAAAAGTGGAGAAACCTTCTCAAACAGGGGAGGGGGTCTGTGACACCTATCGCCCATCCACAATGCTGCCCTGTCAACCTTACCCAGGAGAATTAACAACTCAGCCTCCAACAATGGCTGCCCAAAACTGACCTCATGTGACTCCGACCAGGACAACTGTCGTTCCCCAGTGGCCTCACAAGACTCCCTAGCGAGGCATGACCATGACTAACGTTGGTAAGTGAAACTCCACTCACGAGCTGTGTGAACACTCCCACAGAGGTTAAATACCTGGGTCCAACTCCACTGTTTTGTCAGACTAGTGAGGACTAGTTAAACCAACGTGTTCCTAACTGATGAAGCCGCTGGGATAAGGAGGCGAAACGTCTTTGACAAACCTAAGTCCTAAGTCCAGTTGCGTTTGATTTAATTGTTGGCCCGGATATCAATGAAAAAGTTTTTTTTTTCTCCCTTTTTGCTGAATGGATTACCGACAATGACGACTTTTGCTGTGCACACTTTATTTCTCTGTTAGGTTTGTGAGATGGACGTGTCTAAGCAGCTCCAGGCCTATGAAGTGGAATACCATGTCCTGCAGGATGAGCTGCTAGACACACCCCCGACCCTCAACCAGCACCAGAAGGCTGCCCAGCTGGAAAGGACCAATCAGAGCCTCCGACAGCAGAACCTTGACCTGCTTGAGGAGCTGCAGGTACACACATGCATCACACATAACCACAAGTTGTGTCTGTGTTCTTTGTTTCTTCATGCTTTTATTTTGTCCAGGTGTCCCAAGCTCGTGTGTGCAGCCTGGAGAGTCAAGTGGAGGCTCTGGTTCAGTCTGAGGGCCAACTGAGAGAGCAGGTATCTGCACTGGAGGAGGAGAAGAAGCAGTTGTTGAGCACCGTCACACACCTGCAAGGCCTCTTGGCTGGCCTCGGCATCCACAGCTGCCCTGATGGACACACAGCAGCAGAGACAGAGGACAGAAAGGGGCTGGGGAACAGGACTGTGGACACCCTGCTCCACCCACCGGCTCCACCAGAGTGTTCATAATTACAAATAATACATTTCCAAGTCGTGAGGTCAGCCAGAAGAGGAGCTGGTGGCGGAAGACCCAGAAGGAGAAGGTTGAGGGAGACATCAAGATGACTCCCTGCCTCGACCTTTGACCCAGCTTCTTCCCAGCTCCAGAAAGTTTTAATAAAAAGAGGCGAGACAAAGGAAGTTGAACATAAAACAGGGAGGAGACGAATGGGAATAGAACAAAATAGGGATGAGGTTATAAGAGAAACTAAAATAAAGGATGACACCCCTGAGTATTGTCCCAAAATGTTTCACGTGGCCTCTTACAGCTCTCTAACAAATATAATTGAACAAGTGATTTAACCACCAATCCCCAAAGATGGCACTCTCACTGGCCCTGTGCTGTAAAAACAAAACAGTTATGTTTGCACCTGTATTTGTATTTTTGCGTCTTTGAATTTCTGAGTGCTATCACTCAGATAGCATAGTATTTTATTTTCCTATGAGAGGGTTTGTTAAGAATGTCCCACACAAACAGGCTACAAAAGCCAAAGACTGTCCATAGTAATGTAAGACGAGCTCAAACAAAGACTGACACTCTCAGTACCCTGGGACAACATGTGATTGATCGCCCGTGCACAAAGTGATTATAAAGATGAAATGTCTCCAAAGAGGTGTGACAAGAACGTGCGCTGAAGACGGGTGAAGAAATAACTTTCATGACAAAGTGTTTTTCTGTTTAAAAAGGTTGAATACGATTTAATTTAAATGATGGTTTGGATGCTGGTGCTCATATTCAGAGGTCAGATTCGAAAGATTTTTTTGTTTCCTCCTCCACTTTTCTAGTCTTCCACAGTATTTGTTTCCTGATCCTGTATTAGTTAGTAGCTTACAGGAAGAGTAACACAATAAATAGAGTTCATTTCGTATCCTGTTTTTTTCACCTTTGAATACACGCCCATGTGTTTGTGTAGGAAGGGGGGAAAACGCAGTTTCAGCTGAATAGCGTAAAACATTAGCATTGCTTTTTTGAGTGAGGGAATTTACCTCTTTTTTTTAGAGCCTGATCACTTACTTTAAATAGCTGCAAAAAAAACAAATTTCAAAGAGGAGACCTCTGCTGTTGAGACAATCTGTCAGCTAGAAATCATGTACTGTATTCACCACACTGAGCTGTAGCCTGTTGTGTTAGTATGTGAATGTTAAAATGGGTCACTGTGTGTCTGTGTTTGTGCACTTCACCCATCAAAAAAAAACAAATCTGTTGATTTACACTGTAAAGATGCTCTGCTGGTATTTCTGACTCTCCTTGCACACGTTTTTGTTTTGATTAGTGCCATTGTAATGTACTTTAAAATACATTTCATATCCTTCCAGCACATGTTGAAGCCATTTTTTCCCCGTTACATACATTCACACATACACTACGAAGAGACAGTTTGACTGCGCGCCTTCCTGTCCACACATGCCAATCAATTGGAATGCTATGGCCTTGATATAAGGTTGCAGGCATATGGAAATGTACTGTACACAGTACTTAAAACGCAGACGTGCATTTGTTTTCAGGAACTCCTTCTGGGGATGAAGAAAGAGCATGTTGGGACAAGCTGCAGCTCTGTTAGCATGCATGTGTGTACACAACAGAGAAATCGGCAACAAAATAACACAAGCAAAGAAAGAGCCGAAAAGAAAAACTTTTGGTTTTCAATCTTTTAGAAACATGTTACACATGTGTATTTGAAGCTTCAGAATTTCTGGTCTTGATACCTTACTCATTGTGTGCATGCATGCTTGCATCACCCAATGTTTGTATGTGTTTTTGTGCATCTGTTTTTTTGTTTGATGTATTTCCTTGAGATCTAGCTCAAAGTCAGCAGCAGGGTGATACAATGGCACGAAGCTCCTCACATTCCTTCACCTGTGTGAAGTCCTCTGGGAGCAACAGTTAATCAGCCAGTTGGTCGTGTCGGAGTCGCCTATTTATTAGGATGTTGGTAGTGGGGTCTGCTTATAAAAAAGAAAAAACAGGAGAAAAACGTCAAAATAATGAAGTGGCACGATGAGAGATTTAAAAATGTAGTTATGTTCATAATAATAGCGGTGTCTTTATAAAGGTGAGTAAAGTATTTTAATGAACACAAATGCTTTGGGGACAATGCACATTCTATTTCAAAGCAAGAAAATTTAAAAAAAGTAATTGGATTTGAAAATATTTTAAAGAAAGTCAAGAAATATAACGTTAAAAAAAATAGCAGTGTTGACATCTTTCTCTACAAACTCCAACATGTACTGTATAAACTCAAAAAAATACTTGAAGGTTCAACTTCAACTTCATGACTTCTTCCAGTATTCTGATGTCGTCAAACTGATCCGTGATCAGTATGCGATGAATAGGACCAACATCCCCATATCATGATGCTTCACCGTCTTCACTGTGTGCTGTGGCTTGAATTCAGTGTTTTCAGGACGTCTGACAAACTGTCTGTGGCTCTTAGACCCAAAAAGAACAATCTTACTCTCATCAGCCCACAAAATATTACGCCGTTTCTTTTTAGGCCAGTCAATGTGTTCTTTGGCAAATTCAAAAAAAACGTTTTTTTTTTTTTTTCTTTTTTTTTTTTTAAACAATGGGACTTTGCGGGGGCTTCTTGCTGGTAGCTTGGCTTCACATAGACGTCGTCTGATTGTACTCACAGGCCAGCTTAGATCTCTCGCCTTTCTGGTTTTGGCTGCCATTTTAAAGCATTTGGTGTCATTTTAGCTGAACAGCCTATCATTTTTTGCACTTCTTTATAGGTTTTCCCCTCTTCTATTAATTTCTTAATCAAAGGACGCTCTTCTTCTGAACAGAGTCTTGAACGACATGCACAGCCAGCATATGCAGGGTCAGTGGCCTTGATCCTTAAATAAGGGCCACCTTTTTTTTTTTCCCACATTACAGTCCACAGACCTCACTAATTGAGCTCAGCACTGCTATTCTTTTGAACACACCCCTTTTCAGTAAATGATTCAGTTTCACAGAATCAGCAGCATGTACGTCATGCCCGTTGGGTCTGTTGGTTTCTATACCTTTACTAACCCGTTTAGAGACGTACTTACAGTGTGGAGTTGAAATTCTAACAAAAACAGCGATTTATCTTGCTAGTGATGTGGGACTGCTATTATTTTGAACACAACTTCAAATGTTAAAATGTGAATTTCCACGGCTACAGTAAGAAATGAGTCCCTTACCAGTATTTTTACTGACATTGGAATAAATGACAAATATTAAGTTATTGAAGTTGCCAACACAGATGACCAGATACCAGATACGGCGGTTTAGCACCTAATTGCTGCCACTCGGTCTCCTCATTGTTTTCTGTTTTACAAGCTGAAAATTTCAGTTCATTCTAACCACTTTCCATCTTTTTTTTCCCAGAGTCGTAGCTGCCTGCTCACCACCGAACAGCAGACGTAGGGAGTCAAAGCATTTAGCTGCTAAGAAGTCAGATATTTCCCAGAAGCGCTGGTTGAGAACAAAACCAGAGCTAAAAGTAAGTAAGAGTAAGTAACCGAACTTGATTCAATTCAGTACTTGGCCAGAAACTGGTCTTTAAAAAAACGCTGCTGTGTGAAAACGAGTGGCGAAACTGTTGGCAAGCAGTGGGGGGGGGGGGGCGGGGGTCTTCTTTTCTCAATGATGAGGACTTGAGTCAAAGAATATTTTCAGATATCCTCGTCTTTATCGCCACTGTCCACTAATATGCCAAAAATTACAACCTGACTCAACCAGCTCCATTATGCTGCTATATAAATGGCCTTTAGCTTGAACTCTGTGGAGGAGGAAGGGACAAAAGACTTTCTCTAGCAGGGATCAACAAAAGGATTACATTCTTACTGCCATTTATACCTTCATTAATATTGTCAGCAAGCTTTTAATCCATCACTCGGTTTCACAGGCAGAGCTAATGTTTTGAGCCAAACCAAACACTCTGGTGAATGGAGATTTCCCCGAAGCAGCCAGAGAAGTAGTGGAGCTATTTAAATAATATCCAGAGTTTGAACACACCCTCCTGCCTTAATGAGACCGATGAGCAGGTAAACTGTATGACTCCTCATCACGTGGCCCCACGCAGACCACCAAAACCATAACCATCCTCTCAGAGGCTCGATGCAGCTAATCTGCCTAAAGAACTTGGATTTTTCTCTAAGCTACATAATTCCTGAGCGAGCCGCCCTGCCTAGTTTGTGTGTGTCTGTTTCTGAAGCCCAACAGTCATGCAGTGTTGTAACAGCTGCGATTTTCTTTACCGTGCTCGTATGTGTCTGCACCTGCTGTGTCAGAGCTCCGGCAGACCTCAAAAGGGCACAAACAGAAGCTTCTTGCATGACTATTGCTGAAACTCTCCATCTTGGATGTATTCTTTTAATGCCCTGGTTGATTTAACTATGACAGAGCAGGATCACAGGCTACGTAGAGCGCTGCCCACGCTGAGTGTAAACAAAGTGGATCTTTGTATATGTGTCGCTGCCAAGGGTTGTGCTGTTACCCACGGCCTTTTGTTTTATTTGATTTGGCATCTGTTTACCCCTCCACACTCTGCACTGCACTGCCCTGACCTGCCCTGCACTCAGCTCCACCACATGCTTGTATTTTCCAACGACTCTTTAACACACTTTTAGCGCACCTGATTGAGAGATTATCAAATCGAGGATGTGATAATTACACATTCAGCAAGAGGAAGTGGTTTAAGAGCAGTTTATTAGAGTTTATCAAGCTGAAGGTTGACCTTCAATCATCTGGTGGAAGTAAAGTACTCAAGCAAACTGGTTCGTGGACTGATGGCAGATGTGCTGTCTGTAAAGAACTGGATACCCTTGCTTTGCTCACCTGAAAAAGAAAGGGATCCGATCAGTCATGTCTGTCCAAATTTTTTATTTCTCACCAATATCTATTTAATGGTTTCGTGAGAATGAGAGTGAATTAAGCAGCAGTAAAGTTTTTATTGGTTCTGCTCTCATACCTGAGCATCTCCACACAAGCACAAATGTAGATGTTAAACTAATCTACTATGAATCATTTAGATGCTTTTTAATTGCATTCCTCCCACAACAAGCCCCCCAGCGGTTCAACCACTCGTCCCAAAATATCTTAGAGGGAGTCTATTTATGTGCTCCCATAAGGATCAAAGGAGACCTCAAATATGGCTCCAATAAGTTGAACGCAAAACAAATGTGTTGGGAGGTAAAAACTTTGAAGATCAGAGTGTTGTTAGGTTTGGTCAAAGTTTGAGTAAAATACTAATTATGAGCACCACATAAAATATCGTCGATCACCACAGTGATTAAAAATCCCCCAAAGGCAGACGTTGTCTTTCAGACCATTGTGAAATTTCAGCATACCATCCAAAGAATAAAATGCACCTGCTGGCTGTATGAGCTCAACTTTACCCTTGCACACCAGCCAGAACCTGACACCTTTATGTGTGACATAAAGTAATTCAGGTTGATGTAATCATTAATGACGCTCTGTTTAAAGCCCCGTAACAGCACATCCAGTACTAAGACGAGAGTGCACTGGTCAGAATAAGTCAGTTAAACCTCGTAAAGGTCTGCAGCAGCACTAAATCTTGATAAGCAGCTACTTCACCTAAAGCACCTGGATAATAAAAAGCTTTCTCACCTTTGATGACTGCATCCTCTTGGGCTGTTGAACCTCAACATGCCATAGTTGCATAATGTTGTGTACAATGAATAATGCACAAATTTCTTCCAAATCCCAAATATGTAACTTCAGTTATAAGTTTGTTGTTGTTTTGTGTGTACCCGAAAGTATGAATCCAAAGAAATCTGTTTTCAGAGTAGTAATGGGGAAAGTCAGGCAGTGATGACGAGTTTTTCAAGGTTGTGGTTAATCTCTGATCGATCTGACTGTATGTACTTCGCAACAGGAATAGCAGTTGTGTTGTGCATCTTGTCATGTGTGGGTGTAGGTTGTTTTTCGTTTTGTTTTGTTTTGGGTTTTTTTGTTGTTTTGTTTTGTTTTGTTTTTTTGGTTGCAAATTGTCAAGAAATCCTGAAAACAAGCAAGTTTTACAAAGTAGGTTGGAATGTTTTCAGGTTCTAATCAACCATTTTTTTTTTTTTTATTTTGGCAGATGAATGAATGAATGAATAAAATGCAAAGACATCACAAGTGTATAATAAATAAATGTGTGCGGGGAAAAATGTAACATGTTTATATACGTGTATTCACATAAGTAAGTGGTAAACTACTAAAAGCTGTGGTGGTCTTTTCAGTGTTCTATTGAGTTCGCCATGAGTTCTTATTCTTCTTTATTTATATTCCATGGTTAAGTCTTAAGTGACAAAAAATCTAATTATTAGGATTTTTTTAATACACGGAACTATAAAGCCTAGTTTCCTTACTTTACATTCACAAGTGTAAACAAAACAACAAAAAAAAATTCACAAACAGATTATTATATATATATTTTTTTTTTCAAGTTATACTGAACCCTCAATATGCACATTGCTCTCATGTCACGTTTTAAGTGTTCAATCATCACGTGCAATAAAGAAGAAAAACAAGTTGGGGTTGTTTTTTTTTTTTTTTGTTGTTTTTAGAAATTTCAGTGTTGACAAGGAAATTGCACATATATTCTACCTTGTGCATTTCCACATCTTTGCCTGCTTAACTGTGCGTGTAAGTGATTGTGCATATTTGTTTGTGTGTGTTTCATCATGCCACCCAGACATTGCAGCCCCACATGTCCAAACTGATAGTTAACATGTCACTGTTGCATAATGCTGCACACAACGAATAATGCATGAATTCCGTAATTTTTTCCGTCATTCAGTTTTAAGTGTCTTTTGTTTTTGTGCGAATCCAAACACAAGGCTTATTAAACTGACATATCACAATCTGAAATGTAAAAACACCTTCTGACACTGTTTATTTCTTTGTTCTCCAGTGCATAGCAGAAACAACACAGTTACCTGATACTTGGGTTATTCTTTGTTTGTAGTTTTTGTCTTGCGGCTGTTTGAAACTACAAAATAGCTAAACCACCTCGAAAAGGAGCATAAATAAGTTGTAAATGGGTTGTAATTTGTGTCTGCTCTCTGTCTTTTGTTGTTGTGAAGGTTAGGAATCAGTTATTGTTTTCAAATATAAATTAAAAGACATCGGTTGGGTTGAGGTGACGACTGACAGCCTGGAACCTTAAAAGAACAATGATTTATGATGAGCTGATTCACGCTTTAGATCAGCCAAAGCCAAATTGTTCAACTGAGCAAGTTAATAATTGTGCAATATCGCATGTTATCTGATTGATCTGTCATCCATTCAACTGCCATGAAGGGCAGACTGTGAATATGGGTATGTATGGGCAAACACGTTAATGAAACAACAGCGATGAATCTGATCAGAGCTGAAGGAGATCTGGTGGGGATGCACACGGCCGACTTGTTTCTTCTTGCTATGAAGACACAAATGTGGAGTTACACAAAACAGCATTGTATGAGAGGCTGACTGGCACATACCTGCTCATTACAGATAATATCAGCAACATAAAAGAAATCACAGGGCAGGGAGGCCAAAGCAATATGCATGTTTGCTGTAATTTTATATTTGCTTCAAATTTCAGCGGTTAACTCCCCCCCCCCCAAAAAAAAAAGAAAAGAAAAAAGGGATGTATTTGTTATGTAGAATTCACGTCAGCCACTTGTTACTACCCCCACCCTTTTTTTTTTTTGGGGCCCATGAAGTGTGTTGTAATCAGAAGGGAAAAGAAAAACCCAAAACATTTAGCCCTGGACCAAGCTGAGAATTTATTTATCAAAACTGTTCTCGAAAAGCTTGAGAAGACCAACACACAAACACACAAACACACTTGATTTGTGCGCCATTGTTTAGTAAACTGAAATTATGCGATAAGCTGCACACAAGTTTTAACACTTACTGTAAATTATTCTACACACATTAAGACACTATAAACACATAAATGCATAAATACATATGTAACCTCACAGCTAAACTAACTGACTTTCTTTTCTGAATTTGAATTAACATTAGATGAGTAAACCTTTCAAACTGTTGTAGCAAGTTATAGCAGGGAACTAATAAAATCAGTTGCTAAGAAATTGAAGGTTCTCATATTTTACCTGAGGTCTGGAGCAATAATACCTTGTTGTAATTGTTCTACTTTCTGTGTTTTTTCAAACTCTTCACGCAGGTACTCCCAAAATCAGTCAAACTTGTATCTTGAGTAAATGTACTTTGTTACTTCCCAGCCCTGAACACGTGCGACTGAAAGTCCTCAGACAGAGGCCCAGATTATGAAAGAGGCAGACTGTAGTCGAGCTGCTGAGTCACAAACTGCTAAGAGAAGGCTGAACAGAGAAAAGACATCCGCAAGGGAAAACTGGGCAGGATGATGTTACACGATTGCTGTGTGGGTGTCTGTGTCTGCATCAACGTGTGTGTGTGTGTGTGTGTGTGTGTGTGTGTGTGTGTGTGTGTGTGTGTGTGTGTGTGTGTGTGTGTGTGTGTGTGTGTGTAAGGGTGTTGCTGTTTGTTGAAGAAGGTCAGGCGCCACAGTTTGGGTGTGACCACCGCTGTCCTGTCAGCACATCAAATGTCCACAACACCCTCCCTCTACCCCCTGCTTGCTCTCTCTCTCTCTCTCTCTCTCTCTCTCTCTCTCTCTCTCTCTCTCTCTCTCTCGCCATCTATCTATCTCGTTTGCTCTATCTTTGTCTCTCTCTCTCTCCTTTCTCACCCTCTTTCCTCCTCCCTTCCTCAGAGCCATGGGTGTAACCAAGAATCTAGATGTCAGTTACTCAAATCTCTAAAAGGAGAGGGGGCTCTGTGTGTGTGTGTGTGTGTGTGTGTGTGTGTGAGAGAGAGAGAGAGCTACACGCAGAGGCAGCAGGCAGGTTTTCTTGAACAATAAAGCTGTTGGTTATTTCTGAACCCTGGAGAGGAAGCTCTACTCCCTGCAGGGTGGGGAGACGATTCACAAAGCCCCCACCCAAAACACACACACACACACACACACACACACTACTGCCTTTGCAGTTATGCCACACCCATTTTCTGCAGGAATCCATAATTGTGTTTTTGAAGGAATCATCTAATATAAAATTGGATAATATTTCGCTTAGATTTGAAAAAAATTCCCCCCCTAACTGCTTTGCTCGCTAACTAAGCCTCAGTCCTCCAGGTGAACTACTGAAATTGTTATATAAGAAGTTTGAAGCAGTTTTTAAATGTAGTTTTGACCTGAGAAAAGTGTCTTCTCTGTCTCTCAGAAGGCAATGAAATGCTTCAGCAGTGAAAGCGGATAATCCTTTGCCCTGCATATATGCATAGATAGATAGATGGATGCTTTATTCAGCCCAGAGGGAAATTTAGACATCTGGGATGAATAGATGGAAAATAAGCAAAACAGCCATAAATCTGAAATATTTTAATAACTACTCAGTTTGAAAATAACTTGTGTAACTGTCTCAAAGTGAAAAGCTGAGTTATGTTCAATATACACACAGTACATACAGTAAATTACGTCAAGACAGTACGAACGGCACAAAGACAATGTTAGCATGTGTGTGTAAATGCTGGAGGTCATTTAAGTTGTTGCAGTTCATCCTCTGGTGACCATGAATATATAAAACCACATTTCACAACAATCCAACTACTGTGATGTGCTGCTGTTGTGTTTCGGTCCAAACTCCTCGATAACCAACAAAGAAGAATGCAGTCTAGAGTTTTGCTTTCCAGGAGATAAGAAGGCGAGAAAAAGAGAAAACAAAAGGAAATATATAAAACAAGCAGCAATCCATGAATCTATGTTCACAAGCCTTTTTTTTTTTTTTTTTTTTAAATGATGCAAACTAAATTGGCTTCGCTTCTTTCAACTGCAATAGCCTTACGACACACACCACACCTCTGCTAGTGTTTGAAGGAGGCTTGCGTGAAACATACGTGAGGCTGATTTGCAAGCCGCTGACAGGTTTGTATCTCTGTGTCAGTTTTAGTTGCTCATAGCTCTGAGGCATGGGCAACTGCAGGATGGAAGACATTGTCAGTTATTGCATGACAGACATACCAACTGACGGGATACCTGTATTTTGACCCTTGTTGCTGAATATTTGAGGTAACAACACATGTTACTTCAGTTAAGTCAGTGAGGGCTGCAGTGACTAGGATATGGCACTTTGCAAGTTATTGGCAATAGTAGCACCCTTTGAGCTAAAAATGAGAAAAAGGTCTGAGATGGACGAAACTGAAGCACATGTCTGCAGAGCTGACTTGAAGGTTTGTTAATTCAACATAAATTTAGGGCCCAGTTCTCACAGCGACTGCTGCTACAAACTGAAATGAGTGTACAAGTACATCCAAAGATGAGCGACATGGTTTGCTTTAAGATTTGACGGTTTGGAAGCAAAAACGAATGGCATTATATGAGAAGCTGTAGAAAACAGTGGCCATGAGGCATGTTCATTATGTCATCTCTGAATACAGACGTATCAAAATGTTGCTGATGACAGGAAATAAGCTTTCACACGTCTGGTAAAAAAGAAAGTCTTGCAGAGTTGCATTTTTCCAGAAATGAGCAGTGCAGCTGGAAGCCGAGGACGTGCCTCTGCTCTTCTGTGTTAGCCCCACGATTCGCCAACCTTTACATTGCATAGTCTGACGTGGACTCAGAGATTTTAGCAGCCTCAACTTGTGCGTTGCGATTTGCGGTAATCATGCATGTTTATTGTTGTCGCATTGTCAGATCTGAAGAATGTGTAAACCAGTGGCTTGAAAACTATGTTGTGCCTTAAAAAAGATGATTTAGCTCGGTTCAGCTCTCATTTAGCACTTAAACTGTCGCTGTGCTCACCCTGACTAATCCACAGTGGTTGTGTTAAACTACAGGGGTGACAAATGTACACTGTCCCCTTTAAATTAACACATAATCCAACAGCTAATCAGCAAAAGCTGTTCACCTCTGAGGTTCCACGAATTCTCTGGTGACTAGACATCCCTCTTTTCTTGGAGCAGGGCTGCAAAATCTGACTGAAGCGCTCCCCAGAAATGTCCCTGTTTTTAATTGTGAAGTAAAGATGGTGGCCAAAGAGGAAGACTGGCAGCACAGCTGAGAGGCAGAGAGGAGCAGAGATTGTGCCTTTTTTGTTAGACAGCAGATGTTAGCTGCTGACTGGGGCAGCTGCTTCTCAAACCATCTGAGTAGTTCGGTTCTCCAGTTTGTCTTTCTTAATGTCTCTAATGCTGGTTCTCTGATTGGATGGGAACTTAGAAGTTAAAAAAGTGTAGTTTGATTTTACTTTTAGTTTTTAATGACGATGTAGTTCTATTCTATTATACTTGACTGATCATTGTATTAGTGATATGAAGTGAACGGGTGAATTGTGGATGAAATATATGAGAGAGCAACTGTGACTCATGTCCGTATTGACAAAGGTTATAGTATTTATATCTTGCTGTATTAAGCATGAGTTTTAAACTCATGAGCAGCCAAGTGCGTTTTAAAAGTAGAAAACAGACAATCACAGCACCTATGTTGCTAAACTGTACTGAGCGAACAAGGGTTTGCTCTTGAAATGAAAATTTCTGCGGTTCATTATTATGGTACTGTCGATCTGCTGCCACTCTGTCCAGAGAGGTGTGTTCGTTCACAGATCTTTGATTTTTGCCTTTATTCATATTGTGGCAGTGAGAGAAGTACAGGTGTGTCAGGCAGAGATAATGGGATGACATACAGTAAAGGGGTGTGGGCTCCAAACTGGTGGGACATGTATAGACGTGTATAAACAGTCTGTCCCTTTCCTATAATTAAGAAGGGGGGGGGTGGGGGTGTTTACATAGATATGAATAATTGGCACGCCAAATAATCAAACTAACAGGGAGATAGTAATAATTGAGAATGGACCAACCTACCAGTTTCGTCCGTGAGCCTCCCCCATCTCACCAGTGTGGTAAACTACAGGACTACAAACGACAAGAATCCTGCTCATCAACTGTCAGCAAGGCATAAACAGATCATGTTTATGCTTTGTGATCACATGACGCACTTCTCCCTCTGTCATTTTCAACAACAATGCACAATCCCTGAATCACAATAGATGCTTTTTTATGGATCGGGTTACATTGTTGAATTAGGGTTGCGTTATAAGTTGACTACATGCCACAGCTAGTCACACGTTAAATAACACCACAGGGCAATATCACTTATACATAACAGACGCACCCTGCTCTGATTCTCACTCCATTTGCACTGGCATGACAATATTTTTGAAAAATGTGCAGCCAGTGAGGAACGAACTCATAGGAACAATTGCAGCATTTGCGTTTGCACTTGTATGTGTGTGGTTGCACCGTAGCTCGTCTGCTCATTCTGACTGTAGAGACAGAGATGTGAATCAGTATAGTCTCAGACTGGCACTGCCAGCATTACACAAACACATGCAGTATTCCCCTGATGTAGTATTAAAAACCTCACACACAGATCGAGACAGAAGGCAAATCGTAATCACACTCTGTCACGGTTTTTTATAGTAGCTCCTCACAGCTGTCCCACAGCTGTCAGATAAAGCTGGAGCTCATCCACAGATCGTATTCTTACATTCCCCAACTTATTATCTCATTCGTTATCTTATTGAGTGAAGACTCTCAACAACAAGGTGTGTCTGTGTGTTGTGTTCGCTTGACCTTTTCTTTCTTGTTCTTCTTTATCTGCTTGCTTGTCTACCTGTCTTCAAACAGAGACATCAATGCAGACTGGTCGTTATCACCCTGGAGCCAAATAGAAACGAATAGAGAGGCTGAGTGAAAAGTGTGTCTACTGGCTGTAAGTTATGTTGTGTTGTTGGAACAAGCTTGAAATAAAACATGGAGTGTAATGTAGAAGGAGGTTTAGTAAAGTGTCTTACTTTAGTAAGATGTCAACATGATTTTGTTTTAGCTGATTGATATGTAATTTTTTTATAGTCTTCTTTCTTCTTCTTCTATGTGGGAATCTCATTTACATTTACCAAAACCCTCTACAACATTTTTCCTGAGCTTGGTTTCTTCATCCATTCATTTTTATCTTAATTTCTAAAAGAGAGGTATCCTAAACATTATTTACATTTTTTAAATTGTGATCTTTGTATTTTACAAAGAGATTTCAGATTGAGGCTCTCCATAGATTCAGAAATAATGTTTCATTTTTATGGGGGGTCATTGTCAGACTTCTATATTTGATTATATTACAGATAATATACATATTGGTTACATAACAGTTGAGTTGAGTTTCCTTAGATGATGTTTCAAAAGTGTAAAATAAATAAATAAATAAATGCACGCCGCTGAATATTCTTTCAGATATCTGTGATGTGATATGATTGACAAGGGCTAAATATTTGACAGATGAAATATGACAGAAGACACTTAACAAAATATGTTGACACGGAGGTATAATTTGTTCAATAACCTTGCAGCGTTAATAGGTCCTGTCGTACGGAGGAATGAAGGTCTTATCACATTTAATCTTGCCTGACTCTTCCAGTGAAACTTGTGGTTCCAGTGAAATCTTAATGCCATCTGAACAGGTCCATTCTTTCTGGCTTCCTAGGAACTTACCTGCACCTTTTTACATTCCACTATATTTTATTTGCACGTCTTCAGCTTTCACTGTAAGAGCATGAAAGCAGATGGCTTTAATATGCCCCATCATCATCACTGTTATCGTAGTAAAATTGTGAGAGCATTAAAGGTACAATCAATAATGTAGAAAATATAAAAAATGTTTTTAAATATTTTTAAGTGGTCTGACGTAAATGTTTTACATGCAACATTCCTGTAGTTCACTCAGGGATCTTATGTTATGAACTCTTGTCCCATTCTTCTTTCAAAAACAAAAACAGCAACACAGGTAGGAACGCAGTTAGGAAGAACTATCATCTGTGTGCGTCTGCTCACAGATACATTTAGAGTTCATTGTGATGGAGCTGCAGTTTCCCCTCTCAGGCTCCTGTTGGGCTTTGGGAGCGGTCTGGGAATCTGACTGAAGGCAGGCTTGGGTTGCTGAAGCTGTGAAATACACTGCAGGAAGTCCAGTATGAGTAGTTGGTATCAGACTTAGCGATGCAGACGGGATTATAACACTATGAGACGATTTTCCAGGGTTGTAAAATCCTGGAAAATTGTCTCATCATGTTTTTCTTTTTGTTCTAATGATTTCCAAAAAAAAAAAAGAAAAGAAAAAGCCGAAAAGTGGCTCATCTACCGGGAATGTGCACTTGGATGTATGTGAGTAAGTAATAAATTAATAAATAAGGATGAGGGACATGTTTGCCACATGGATGATTCTGCTCTGAATGGCCAATGAAAGATTAGATTTGACAACACCACACACACACGCACACAAACACACACACACTTTTATTTTGCTTTCAATTTTAATTCCTTGGAAGGAAATGTTGACATGACAATGCTTAGGTGACAATCAACACTAACAACATTCCCACACAATGTATAATTTACACGCACGCCACAATAACAATGAGTTCTAATCATAACTCAATCAATGAATGTTAAAATTCCTAAAAAAAATAAATAAAATATATATATATATATATATATTAAATACAGCTGTGTAGTCTCACTAGTTATAGCCTGTTGTTTTTAAGTTCCATCGCTCTTTATGTTTGAAATTTTAATTTGTCTAATACTTTGGTTTGTGACTAACCCCCCCCCCCCCCCCGAAAAAACTGTTAACTTGATGTTGATGTTGGTGAACATTGTAAACATTTTAAATTTTGATTCTACATACCAGTGTCAGACATGTTCTCCAAAAATGTAATGCCCAAAATAAATGGCAGTTGTGCATACAGACAAAAGACAGCATATAGTCTACTTATGTGGTAATTTCCTGACTCTGAATTGTGCTAACCATGCCCACAGGAGGAGTTTGTGCTTGTGATATCACCTACTTTCGGAAAAATAACCGATAACAGATACTCCTACCGAGGCCCACTGACCTCAAAATGAAAGCTTTAAATTTCCACAATCAAACCTCAGCCTGCAAGCACATCTACTCTGACCTCCTCATTTTGTTCATTTACAAATCTTTGACTAGGACGTAACCGAATAGCAGTATTCTTCCAGTCACAGGTTTTATATCTGGCAGAAGCTGAAATGGTTGTGACTCTGTTAATGTGGCCTCTCGCTTGCTGCACTGACAAGGTTTCTGTGGCTTGCGAAGGAGTAGCACGCTTCAAATTGGTTACTGTTATAAGTAACATCAGAGAGACTCCACCACATGTTAAAGCTCCGGGTCTGAGTGAGTCAGAATCGGATGAGGAGGCCCGTCTGACCAAAATCAAAGACTAGCAGATACAGAACGACTAAAGTAGTTTGAATATTTCATTTCAAGTTATTTTCTCACTCACAGCTAATGCAAACTCTTGCTCTTTGTAGGTGTCAGGTTTATTTTGTCCTCTAATTGTCCGCAAAAGTCACCAAAATTGGTTTTTAATTGATCACGTATGAATCCCTGGCTGTCTCAATCTGTTTGCAATCTGCTGATTTTGCTCCTCACATGTCTTGTGTTAAATAAAAAAAACATCATAAGACATGCTGACAAGTTAAAAAAACTTTATTTTTAGTGGAGGGGAGCTTTAAGCATTTGGCCAGTCGGCTCAAGCTCCCTGGCTGTAATGTTAGTGTGATATTTTCCAGCCTAAATTCTGCATACAAGTAAACGTTTGCAGCATGCCTTTGTTATTGGTCTGCATTTGCGTATTTCTCTCTTGCAGTTGGAAATAGAATGTCTGATATTAACATGTGCAAAAGGATTGGAACCATAAAATGCCACAAATGTTTTTTACTCGAGATAACTAATACAGTTTGTTTTGGAAAAGAAAGTCAGGTTGGCAATCCGAAACCATCGTTGCACATTGTGATCGTGGCTGACATTAAAATGTCCTGTTGGGATCCGCAGTGTCTTTACGCTCCTGCTGTACTGTGAAGTCACAACCAAAACTCCCCGTGTCATTTTTGACACAGAAACAGAGTTTAATCCGAATGGCCCACCGTCATACTTCCATCCTGCAATGTAATACATGCCTCCTCTCATGCTCTACTTCTCATGCAGAAAGCGCAGGCTTAGCCTGGACAGATGTGTGCTCAGACTTGTTTATCCTTCTTATATAGACGCTACCCTTGAAATAACAGCTGTCATATCATCGCCTCCTTGTTTAAACATCCAGCTCCACAGCACTGACCAACTTTCCTTACATACATCACCTAGACATTTGTCAACAAGACTGTTCTGGTGACTTTGTATTTGAAACATTTCTATCAGAACATTTTATGAATACCTGACTGTTGTGTTCATGTTCAAGACAGTGAGGCGCTCTTTCCTTTCAGGCCACACTTAAAAAACAATAAGCTACAACGTCTGTAAGTTGAGGACTTACTCCATGTAGCTGTGTCTAAATGGAGCCATTTAATTCAGTGTTACACTTCAGCGCATCTCTAACCGGACATAAAGTGTGATTCATTACTTCAGTTTTTTGTGTTTTCAAGGAGATAATTATTTAGGTCAGTAGTTAACTGTCAGAAAGACACTATGATTTAGGTGTGCTGAAACATGCTTCCAATGTGATCCTGGCAGCCAATCAGGAACAGATATTTTCTGCTTTGGTGAGTAAAAAAGGCTGTGAATGAAATGTTACTGCTGTTTTGCTCTTTGAGTTATAATTATGTTTCCCACACCTTATGACACTAATGCATTTCTTTGAACCCCTGTGGGAAGAACTTGTCCCTCACCATAACTCGCACACACCTACAAAAGTAGAGAGAGTGAGAGAGGAAAATAACTACGCCTTTTTACTGCAGTGACGGTTGATTAGAAATAAAATATATATTTGTTTCACCGGAGTCAGTTCTGTTTTTTTTACATTTTGAAATGTCAGTAGGAAAAACTGCAAATCAGGCAAACGACTGCAATCACGCCACAAAGTCACTGTCATCAGGGAACTTCAACTTTGTGGTGGTTCAGTTATTTTAAATAACATAACTTTTTATTGAGATTACCACGACTGTGGAAACCAGACTTTGATGGCAGAAAATTACTTAGCACATTTGTGCAAGCAGAAGGATTTGAAAACATGCAATGTCATAATTTTACTCTGCTGTATTTCAAAAGCAAACTGTGTTAAGTGTTAAGCTGAAGCATATGTGCTGTCTGATGCAATCCAATGCAGTTCACTTTTATTGTGACTCTTTCTTGTTGTCAAAGATGTGTTAACTTGATGACACATTTTGGTTTTCAGATACTAGAAGGCTTTATATTATTCATTTATTTACACATTCCTCTCCGTGTCACCAAAACACATACATTCCCAGCCTAATAAGGAGAAATGTTATGGTACAGTTGCTGTGTTGGATTGTTCCGTCACACATAGAGTCCCTAATAAAGTTGCCTCTTAATGTATAATGATCTTATCATTTCTATAAAATTTCTTGTAGAATATTAAACTACCCAGAGTTTAAATTAGCTCCACCTTCCAGCCATCATTAAAACTCTACTTACACCTTCCACACACAGTGATTACTTTACTGCTGTTTTTGGATAAATATGATGTACTCATGAACAACTGGTCATATCAAAAATTAGATGGATCAAATAAGATCAAGTAATAAGTTAGTGACATTTAGGTAAAGAAATGCATCACATCTGGACCAAATGACTAAATATTAAATATAAAGCTGCAGACTTTAGTCGGTTGTTGTAGAATCAACAATTAATGAACCATTAAATTTGTGGTCTACATAAGCTCGACCATATTTTATAGTGAGAAACACCCATTATTCATGTAAATATAAATGTTCAAAAATAAGTCAATAACTGCAGATATTTCTCAGTTACGGTTAGTGTCATATCGAGCAGCAGAAAGGTTTTCCACGATCTGTTTTCCTAAAATTAATAGAAATTCTTGAAATTCTCGGAGTTGCCTCCAAATCCAAGAGGAATCGCTGCAACAGCCGATGAAGCCACATCAGACAGACTGAATCCACAGCAGGCTGGAGCAGAGAGACTCACTGATGCTGCTCAGTGAAATTCCTGCGTGTTGTTTCCTCCAAACCTAAAATGAAAATTGCAACACGCACTCGCGCGCGCGCGCGCGCGCACGCTGGACTACCCCACCCCGGTCCCGCCCTGTGGCCCGACCCCGTGGAGAACAGACAGCGGATCATGTGACAGGAGCAGTTTCTGAAGCACACACACACACACACACACACAGAGAGAGAGAGAGAGCCGGTTTCGTAACTCAGGGAAGTTTGGCGGATCGTCGGTCACCGGAGCGTCTTGTTTTCCCGGAGCCTGATGTCAGAGCCACGGCGGAGGATCGCTGGTCGCCTGCGTCTCTTTTTCGGCGGAGCTGCCTGATTGAGTTTTGTTTTGTGTTGATTTTTTTATTTTTATTTTTTTTTCTCTCAGCGGGAACATTTCACCGTCCATCAGAGGCAACCAGCGGCGCTCCTCCGGGAACTGACCGAGTCCACCTGAGAAGTAAGTCCGTCTCTCCCGCTGGACACAGAGGACGGGCCTGTCCTCACACTTACTCATACCTCATCTTGTAAAGATGAAGTCTTCGCCTTTCTGAAGTACTGACCTGATGACTTATGGTCCTCTTACTGTGGGGTCACCGATGAGCAATGACACATTTCTCAATATTATATCATCGTTAGTTACTCCAAATGAAAAAAAAAAGTGCTGAAATACAGTTTGCAAGCAGAAAAAGAAGTGCTTTTATTTTGACCAGCCTGCAGCTTCACTTTTTGACAGCTAACACCGGGACTTGGGTTGAGGTGTCACTTTGGGTTAGACTGGCAGTATTCAGCTTTTATAACACATGCCAATGTTATATTCATATCTGAAAGTTGAATTAAAGTAAAAAGGCCATTGAAATGTCAGATGAGTCAAAAGTCAGCATTTCAAGCTGTGAGGGTCCCGGCTGTCTCTCCACATGTCTCTTTAAAATACAATACATGGAACACACGCACGCCTAGAAGCTGGGGACTGGAATGGATGGTTTGGCTTGGCTCACCTGTACCAGTCCAATGCATTATATTTCATTTACATCCGGAACCTGAGCTGCTTCACAGGCGGTGTGTGTGTGTGTGTGTGTGTGTGTGAAGCTGATACTGGATGAGACAGCCTCAGTGTCCTGCTCGGTGTCAGCTGAGTGCAGTGTGATATGCTGAAGGAAATATACCTGACAGGTGTGTGTGAGATGGAGAGAGAAGGGGGGGGGGGGGAGATTTACAATCAGTCACACCTGAGCCGCTTCATCTGTCCTCTCATTTCACTACATCCATTACAATTCACATCTCTGTCTCAGTGTGTGTGTGTTTCTCTGTCTCTGTCTCTCCCTGTTTCCTGTGCTTTGTTTCAAGGCTGAGGCTTGCGTCACACATTCCACTTGGCATATGAAGCCCTTATCCTGTTTAGAGCCTGGAGTGAGAGAGAAAGAGGGAGAAAGAAGGGACGGGAGAGGGATGTGGATGTGGGGGGTGAAAGGGTGGAATGAGGCCGATCTCTCTCTCGCATTCTATCTTACTTTATACTTTTCTCTCACTTAGAGTTTCTTTCTTAATTTTTCCTTTACTTATTTGTCTCCCATTAGGGGAGGACACACACGAACCAAATAACACACCCACCCCTACACCTCTTTTCCTGAATCAACATGCTGATGTTATCTGGTGGAAAAATGAACAAGGGCGCGCGCGCGCGCACACGCGCACGCACACACATCCCCGCTGCTCAAAGGGCATGTCCCAGAGAACATTAGGGCTAAACATTAAACTCCTGGATGCTGAAGCGTTGGTGATTCTCCATTAGAAGTTAAGGAAATAAGGACACTGTGGTCCACAGACGGCCATAAACTGAAAAAGCTGAAACTTGTTACACAACTTCACGAGTGCCAGCACACGCACGCACTCACAAAGCCATGTAAGAAAACACACACACACCCTTGTGCAGTGTGTCTGTTACCACTCTTAAACCACCGGATTGAGCCACTATGACTGTGTAGCCGACCCCCCACCCCACACACACACACACACACACACACACGCACGCACACAAACACCCCGTCCCCTCCCCATGTTTGAGGTCCATTGAAGTTTTGTCATATTTTGGTTGAAACCCACTTCGTTTTCTTCCCCGCTTCTGTCTCTGCCTTGTTCTTTCCACTTCCATTTTGACATAGTTTGGTCAAAGCGGCTGTTTTCTTGGCCCTTTCTGTGCTTCCATTCCCCCCTCCCATCCTCTCATTCTTCGGTTAGGGAGGTGCAGTGTGTTGGGGAGCTGGTGGCAGTGGGGGGTCAGACAGGAAACCACAGGCCCCCTGCAGCAGCACCCCCCATTTGGCTTCACTCTCCTCCACCTCCTCCCCCTCCTTCTCCTTCTTCTTCTCCTCTTTACAACCCCCGACCCATCACGCAGTGTGGAAATAATAACAGTCAGACTAAACTCTGAGGGCTTCCGCTTCTCTCTCTTTCTCTCTGGCTGCCTCTCTTTGCTTTCCTCCGTCCTCCGTTGTCTGGAAAGCCTCAAAACTGCTCTCTTTGACAAGTTCAGCTTGAGGTGCATATGTGTGTGCGTGTGTCATTGTCAGTGTTTGAGCCTTATGTCAACTAAGTGTGTCTTCAAATGTGTGTACCCATATGTGGATGTGTGTGTGTGAGATGATGGATCCTGTTTCCTCTCCCCCTCATGATGGCCCCCTCTGGCTTCCCCCTGAGCTTTGCAGGCCTGCAGCCCCACAGTCTGCAGGAGAGGAGCGGAGAGGGTCTGTGTGCCTGTATATGTATGTTTGTGTGCGCGTGTTGGGGGGGGTGTAAAAAAAAAAAAAAGACAGGAGGAGTGGGCCAGGCGGCTCGAATGAGGGAATAGGAAGCCAGAATGAGACGATAGGGGGCTTGAGCGGAGTGAGAAGAATCAGAGTCAGAACATGTGAGGCGTTATTAGGGGGGTGAGGAGGAGGAAGTGAGGTAATGAGGTAAGGAGGTGAAATAAGGGAGTAGGGGAGTATACTTGGGGGTTAGAGCTTGAAAGGAGGAGTAGATTTTATGGGGTTGGGGGCAACGGGAGTGTGAAGCATTTAAAGACTAGGAATGTCAAAGTTAAGTACTGCATTAAAAGCTTGTCACCTTTTATGAGTTATGTAATGGGATCTTTAATTTAATTTGCATTCATTTTAATCATGATTATCCACCTACTTCCCCGAAGTGTATAAATAGGTAGAGGGTGTGTCAAACTAACTTACGTACATGACATGACATTACTTTGTAATACTTTGTAAGCTATATAGGGTGTCATCGTTTCAGCGCTGTTTGTTTGGACCGATTTGTGATCACATATAATAGTTGTGGTCTGAGAGCACAGGACCGGCGTGAGGTGAGACTGCCGAAGGAAAAGAGGCAATCGAGAAAGAACAGAAACAGAGTGCAGGGAACTCAATGCTCTAAGTGTTAAGTGTGCGTGTCTGTGTGTGTGTGTCTGTGTGTGTGTGTGTGTCTATTGTGGCGTGTTCTTGGACAAAGCTGTTGTCTGGAGGTTTCTGGTCTCTCTGGTGATCTCATCTTCTCCAGCCTGTTGCCATTAGTGTGTGTGTCTGTCTGTGTGTGCAGCTCCATGTGTGTCTGCGTGTGTTTAAGCATGTGTGCGTGTCGGTAATAATTTAGCCCTTTAGTGATTTAGTGTGTGTATTCTGTTGAGCTAGCAGAAACTTGGTGTGCGGCTGTGAGTTTGTGTGTCTGCGTGTGTGTTTGTGTGTGTGCGCGCGTGCATGCGTGTATGCGTGTGTGTCTGTGTTGTGTGTGTGTGTGTGTGTGTGTGTGTGGTTGAGCTGGTAGTCAGGGGCTCCAAGCCACAATATTTTCCCCTTCAGTCATGTTGTTTTATATCATTCATACAGAGGGATAGAAAATGAGTGTGGTGTGTGTGGTTCAGATAAATACAGTTGTAGAATTGTGAATGATTGTTGAGGAAGAAGTGGAGACGAAGATTTGGAGTTCACGATGGAGAGAGAAAGGGATGTAGGAGAGGAGTGTAGGAAGTGTTTGCTGAGTGGGTTGGGGTTGAGTACACAGTAGCTCCACTGACCTAGAAGGACAATATTTACAGACCACACTTGACATGCACAAACACACACCCACATGTGGTGCAGAGGGACAAACCCAGGTAGAGTGACTTGTTCACCAAGTAGGTGCAGCGCACAATGGTTCGCTCACTGGAGGTCTGACAGCGGCCTTTAAATGCTGTGATGAAGCTGAGGCCAGCAGCTGTAAGTTCGTGCAGGCAGGGGATCAGAGAAATGGTGTCTGCAACTACCGATAATTGATAACTTTTCAACACCCAAAGATCAATTTGCCAATTTCCCATCATATAAGACAAAACGCAGAAAGTTGTGCAAGGTTCAATCTGACTGGAAGCAGATTCAGACACAAATGATCTCCGGCTGTTGATTGTCTATTATCTCCTGAGGCCTTCTGGTTTTTAGATTCTTCTGAATAAGTTGCTTTGCAGCTGAATTAAATCTTACTTCCTGCAATTGTCTAAATTTTCTGCAACTCATTGTATTTATTCTTTTATGGTCTACCCAGAGGGCAAGTTGGGCTTTGTCACAGGGATGGTCCCCCCCCCCCCCCCGCTCACCATCCTGTCTTCACATGCTGCCTGATAAGCCTCCCGTGTTCGGCTCCCTGTGTTGTAAACCACAGCCACCTGGCAAACACGATGCTGATTAAAACAAACAACATTAATTACTTTCTGCTGCTGCTGCTATGTGACCCAGATCTCTGTCACTGTCTGTCATCCATGTGTGTGATCGAACGGGTGGCAAGCTTGTGTAGCCGACTGGCCTATAGCTGGGAGGTGCGTGTAAAAGTGCCTTCCCGCGGCTTTATATTTAGGAATTTAACAACTGCTGCGGGGGGTTTGTTACGGTTTTTGAAAGTTGAACTAAGATAACTGTATGTCTACTGATTAATTATGTCCCTTTCTTTAGTGTATGAGCACATTGCGCGTTTGCGTATGTTCATATTGACACAAACACTGGACTCTGTATGCACAGGTATACACAGGTTATTTTAAAATCCAGCCCAGCCCTGAGGTGACAAGATAATTAGCATATGGTGTATTTCAGTGTTTAAGGGAGGCCCGAGTCTCTCACGTCAGTCAGTCTACAAACCTGCATTTGTGTGATAGAATGTCACGCATTCACAGACACACTTAGAGCGGAGCTTGTGTTGCTGTTGTTGTTCAAGGGAAGCACCTGAGACAACTGTCCAGTAAGTCACTCATTAAATTGCAAAGCCATATTTTTTTTTGTTTATCAGGCCACAGATTTTCCAAAAGGCAAAGAGTTTGGTCTTTTCCAGGTCAGGTCCAGGTCCCTGGCACACACTAAAGGAAAGTAACATTAGTAGGGACTCATGCCCCCCTTTGCTTAAGGGCGGCATAACTTTCATTCATTCTTCTTCTATCGCTTATCTGTTTCCGGGTTGCGGGGCTGCTGGAGCCAATCCCAGCTCACACTGAGCTCACCCTGGACAGGTCACCAGTCCATCACAGGGCCAACACACAGAGACAGACAGAGACCTACAGACAATTTAGAGTCAGCAGTTAACCCAAACATGATGTCTTTGCACGACTGTGCCACCGTGGTTCCCGGTGGCATAACTTGATGAGGTCAAATAAAGAGTCCTTTACATTGCTAGTCGAAGGAAAGGATTTTTACCACCGTAATTCTTGATAAGTGATTTATCATTTAACGTGAAGCTGTTCTGAGCTGTTCTGTTCTGTTCTGAATATTAGCTTTGAGTCATTCGTCCTCTACAGATCTTACCTTGAACCATTTCAGTATAGTCAGTTTTAGTTTTAGATGAAGTGATTAGACTTATGTTGTGTGGGCTGGTTTTCTACTGTTTTGTCACAATGACACGTGGATCTCTGTGATTCGATTGATTGAGTTCTTGCAGAGTTTCTCTCGCATCCTCTTCCCTCCATGAATTAGTCATTCAGAAGCTGAGGGGCTGTTTTTTAAATAAACGCAGAGGATGGGGCTTTCACTACAGCCACTGATTTCTGAACTTTTTGTTTCTGTGGTGAAAAGCGCGTACATTGTTCTTACTGTACACCAAAGTTCACCACAGTGTTTTTTCTTTTGTTCTTTTCCGGCTTCACACCTGCTTCCATTCTCACTTCTGTGTGTGGATAGTAACTCAAAACAATAACTGCTTGACCTCCAGATGAACTACAGCACAATAATACAAACTTGGATTAAAAACACACCCTCACACACATCATCTGCCCACAGTCTCTTTGTTTCTTTGGAGCCAGGCAAAGGGTGAGGCTTTAGTCGTCATGTTCACACCCTTCCTGACCCAGAAAGCATCCTGCTCTCCTATTGGTCTTTCCTCATCTGGACTGTGTGTGCGTGGATGTGTGTGTGTGTGTGTGTGTGACCTGATTGAAGTTCACAGTCAGGAGACAAGTTAGCCTTTAATTATTAACAAATGGTCAAGAACACAGGATGTCACACATACACACACTCACACAGACTCCCTAAGGGTGCATTCTTTGACAGTTCATGCTCCCGTAATGCTCCAGTGAATTCACAAACACACACACACACACACACACACACACACGCATACATTTAAACACACTCATTTAGGCAGAAGCACGGAGTCATTTCAGCTGCACCTGGTTATTCAAAGTTAAGGTAACTGGAACCTTTGAAACCTCATATACTTGAGATCCAAACACTTGACAGCCCTCTGCAGTTGTTGTGTGCATGGGCTGTGTGTTTGTGTCCTCATTACACCTGAAACTGGCTGCATTCTTGTAAAACGATCTGTCATAAATTTGTCTCCAGCTTTCTTTGAATATTTCAGGCATTTTTAGATGACTTTTTAGATGATTTTTAGAGGGCTGTCTGACATAAAGCTGAGCAAGGTTTGTTTGTCAGTGTGACAGAAAGAGATTGGCGGTGGGTGTAACGAGGCAGGTAATACACTGAGGACATCCTAATATGATTTAATCATCCTAAAAATATTCCTATGGCTGATATGATTTGCTGGAAGTGAGACTGAGTGTGTTTAAATGTGCGCACATATAGAACAGACACTTTCAAATCATTTAACTACACATCCCCATCGAGCCTGTCGCTCTACTTAAGGTGTTTTTTTTTTTTTATCACTATGAAACTTGCGCATATGTGTGAGTTTTTCTGTTTTGCAGTTTCTTCTACTGTGGAAATGAACATATTAACTCCAGATACTAATGATATTTTACATTTAAACAGGGCCTAATGTAACATTAACCCTTTACTACATCACCACTGGGCGCTTGAGGATGATAGTGTACTTTTTCGACCATTTGTTCATTTCCACCCGCTTATCCGTCAGGGACGTTGGGTTTTTTTGTACTACTGGATTTAAAAAGTGTATAATATAAAGGATGATTAAAAACACTGTTAAAGATTAAGCCAGCGGTCTAAAACCTTTCTGGCCTGTCATGCTGGTGTCGTGTTGAGTCACCTTGTCAGTTAATTTGTTTCCAGCTAATTTTTGAAGACCAAATATTTCACCGAAAATTGCAATCTTGAATGAATTTTCACCCAAACTTGAATGAATTTTAGAAAGCAAAGATACGTGTTTTATTTGCACAATGTCATTCATCACCTTCCTTATTCAGCCTTACAAGAGTATTTCTGCATGGTGGCACTGCTCTCGTTACTAAAGTAAGGGATTATTTATGGACTATAACTGATCTCTGCGGTATTTTAACGTATTAACTGTGGTACTGACGTGTGTGTGTGTTTTACTTTGTAGGAGCTGGGCCCGTGCAGCCATGCTGATGTATGATTACCCTCTGAAGACAGACATGGAGACGGTAAGGCACGTGTGTGTTTGTGTAAATGTAGCTTTGGGGGCTTTTGTGTGTGTTTTGAGTGTTCCCATCATGCCTGAACATGTTTTTGATGCCATACAGTATCTCTGACCTATACACACACATTCACACTATTTCGCTCACCTACACACTTCTGCTACGTGTCTAGACAGAGTTGTTCCCACATTCCTGCTCTTCCTGGACAAACATGCTGCTGCGCAGTGCATATTTGCATACAATGGGTACACACACTGCCAGACAGAAGGCTAATGAACGTACACAAATGCACTGTACAGTTATCTGCTCCCTAACAGAAATGGGTTTAAAACATTTTTGGCTGGCTGTAGGTGTTTGTGTGGCAGAAACAAGTTTTCCCTGTTATTGAATGCAGAACGGAAATTTTTTTAACGCTCTGCTCTTTTGTCCTCCTTTTGCTGTTTCCTTCTTCTGTATCCTCTCTTTCTCTCTCACTTACAGTCCTTCTACTCTTCGTTAGTGAAAACCCCAGAGCCATACAGAGGGATCTTCCCCCATCCCGCCCCCCCCCTTTACCACACACACACCTTCGCTCAGTCCCACAGCCCCAGCAACCCCACACACAGCCAGCTGGAGCCGGTAGACCTGTCCCTCAGCAAGCGTTCCTCCTCCAGTTCCTCTTCCTCCTCCCCTCCCTGCTCCACTGCCTCCTCCCCGGCCTCTTTGCGCAGCTCCCCGCCTTCGCCTTATAGCTTGGCGAGTCGTGCCTCCCCCCGTTGCTCCCCTCCACAGTCTCAGCTGCGGTCCTCACCCTCTCATGGCGTTCCACCCCCCCCTCCCTCGCTTTCGTACTCCATGGTGGCACCTTTCATCAGCCCAGACTCCAGGGTCATCCAGCAGTCAGGCCTCATGGTGTCTCCAGTCATGGTGCCTCTGTCCGTCCTCTACTCCGCACCTCTCCACTTGCACCAGTCGATAATGGTCAGCCCACCAGTCACGTGTGATGACGACCATCATCGAAGCAGAGAGCACAAGATAGGTGAGACGCCAGTTGTTGTTGTACTTCTTTTTTATTTCTGTTAATCAATTTATACTCATTTCATTTGAAATGTATTGATATGAAACATTGTGCATGTCAAAAATTTATGCACATGAAAAAAACTTGAATAATTATATTGCAAAAAAAAAAAAGCATCTAAACTTGAAAAGTGGAATGAAGCAATAACAAGAAAGTAAAAAAAAAAAGGAAGTACTTACAGAAATTTAAAAAAAAGTAAAGTGCTGGGTCACTTTTGACCTAAATATAACACACTATGTGTCAAAATTTATACTGAAATCAACATATTTCTTTGTTTGAAACTGTAGAAGTGTTTTTTCGTTTATTCATGTGTATAATTACTTTTCCAGCTGATTATCAATGTTTTTTTGGTTCTTGACTCTTCAGTCTCCAACATTTGGAGAATTTCTTTTTGAACTGATAAGATATTATTTAGAAGTACTTATTTATGCACAGGACTGAAAGTCGACAGCCATATCAGCAGCTTCGCGGCGCTGTACTTGAAATGTTTAAAATGTTTGGAGCAAATCAAATGGCTTTGCTGATTTCCACTGTCAGTTATCCTGTAGTTGGTGAAACATTTCACTCTGGACCAAAGTGGTTGACCAACAAAGGTTGGAATCCTTTCAATCACAACACTGCATGGCTAGTTAAAAGCTAAAGGGAAGAGAAATGTAATAGATATTATCAATAAGCGAAAAAAAAAAAAAAAAAAAGGAAAAACCTTCAAACTAAAACTAGACCATCTAACATTTGCTGATTCTTTTACATCCATCCAGTTCACTCTACGAAACCCCTGGAGCTGCGAGGCGATGCCCACGACCTTCACAAGCCGATCAAAACAGAGCCTTGCCCTGAGCTTAGTCATGACCCCCACAGCAGCCATGAGATGAAGTCATCCGTCATCAGGATACCACATGAATATGAGTGAGTTACGTAACGACTGATTTTCAGTTTCACTACCTGCTGTGGAGCTTCCCTTTTCCTCTGTATGGAGGTTGTGGTCAAAACGCGTCCTAGGACTGGGGCTGGGCATCATTTGAGTTACTGGAGTATATGCAGTAGCTTCAAAGAATCAGTTTCAATGAAGAGGAAGAGGAATTTTTCAATAGTCACGCCCAGAGAGGTAATCGCTCTTTTCAACCTCTCCAGTATATCAATCTTGATTTTAGGTATGAAACAGTCTCTCCACGCTCTGCTTCCTCTTTTTTGCCCGCAGTGGGAATGTGGTAGAGCAGTTAACTTTAAACGCGGCTAAGAGATGAGTCTCTAATTTACATAGATAAAGCAGGATAGCACAACAACAATAAAAGCACACTAATCGCTCTTTGTAGTGGGGTGTGTCAGTTTCCTGCACTCCTTTGTGGCTACTTTTATTCTCTAATTTAGTTTACATTTCTCTTGACAGGATTCATAAAAGCCATCTCATCCCTGCCACCTCCTCCATTCCTCTTCACAGTTCTATTTTCTTTCTTGTCTTTCCTTTGCATGATGCGTCCTTTTTTTTTTTTTTTTTTTTTTTTGCTATTTCGTTTTGTTTTTATTTTTTTGTCCAGCATCTCCCATTGTTTGTGACGCTCCACTCCCTTTTGCCTCTCCCTTCCTGTTCCTCCTTTCCCTCCCACCTCCCCCTCCTCGTGTATATTATCTTTAAATCTTCATTGTCAAAGACAGGTTAGACCCAGATGTGTACGACAGGGAACGCTGCCAGGAAGCTGTTGCCTGTCTTTTATAGACGTTGTTACGGAGGTTGTTAGGGCTGTCTTTGCCACAGTGCCAACTATGAAATAATTGTACTAAGAAAGACAAGTAGGCGTGTGGTTGTCATCACCTCTGAAGACACACTTGCACATGAACAATATGCCGTATGTACATGGTACATAGGTTGAGTTTTCACTGTATAATAATGATGGGTTGGCCTGTGTGTGTGCATATATGTGTGTGTGTGTGTGTGTGTGTGTGTGTGTGTGTGTGTGTTCTTTGGTTGGGGACTTTTTGCACATTCCTTTTGCACAGAGGTGATCTGTGCGGGATTCGTATTTCAACACTCGACACCTGCTCTCAACTGCCAACACACACACATACGTGCACACACACACACACACCTTTTAATTAGGACCTTTGACGTGCCAAAAGTCAACTCTCTCTTGTTTTCTTTTTATTGGGGGGCTGAAAAACACTTGAAATCTTGCCTCTATTCTTTCGTACTTATTCATTTGTGCCGAAGTTTTGTTAACGTTCATGTTTTAACCACATATATATAGACACACACACACAGTGTAGGACGTTAGAAACCTAATCTGCATGGGCTCATTGAACTTGGGTATGTGGCTGGAAAGATTTTTGCAAAGTTGCCTATTTTATTTCCTAGTTTTTCCAGCTTGTTTTTCTTTGATTCCATATTTGGATGACATGAAATTCCAATGAATGAATGTTGAATGACGGCATTCAACTGAAATGGAAGAGGTGGCAGGACAAAACTAAGGTGTGGTGTACTGGCAAAGGCGAGAGGTGTTTTTCAACTTCCTGCCTGGTAGAAGTTGTTATTGCACAGAAGAGAATCTGCCACACAGTTCCATTTGCATTGTGTTCAGCGTCATGAACGAGGCCGTTGTTACACAACACGAGCACCGCCTCCTGGATGACTGGGTTAGGATTACTTAGCTCAACCATTTTTTTTTTTTGTCTCTCTGTGTGTTTTAGGGGAAACAATCCATCGGTAATAGTTCATTCAGGCACAAAGCATCCTCTCCCTGCGGACTCTCCCGACTCACTGAAAAAGCGCCGAATTCACCGCTGCGACTTCACCGGCTGCAACAAAGTCTACACCAAGAGCTCCCACCTCAAAGCACACCGCAGGACACACACCGGTGAGAGGCTTCACACACAAGCTGTGTTCTTACCCAACTGTGTTGGTACACTTATCCTGTTTTACTAACCTTTTGGTTGATCTTCTGCAGGTGAGAAGCCTTACAAATGCATGTGGGAAGGCTGCACGTGGAAGTTCGCCCGATCAGATGAGCTCACGCGACACTTCCGCAAGCACACAGGAGTCAAACCGTTCCAGTGTCCTGACTGTGAACGCAGCTTTTCCCGCTCTGACCACCTGGCTTTGCACAAGAAACGCCACCTTCTGGTGTGAATCAGTGCTGGAGGCGACTTGAAAGAAACTCTGTGCTGGTTTCGGTGTAGGACTTTATTACCACTTTCACTTGAGTTTTTGCTGTTTTTTTTTTTTAAAGCTGGACTCCAGCAACGGACTCTGACAGAGAGTGGGGAAAAATTCCTCAGGGTTTTCACCTCGTAATGAGCTGGTGTGCTCCCCATCAGATTCATCATCAACTCATTTTGAAATTATAATAGAGATGTGGGCGTTGCACCAGACCTCTGATCAACTATGGAAAATCCAGACACTTTAAAAAAAAAAGGGGGGGGGTGAGGGGGGCTTCCCCGTCTCAGCTGGCCTGAGAACGATGCCCTCTTGTGGCCACAGAACAGAACCAAACTGCATCGACACACAATGTGTTGAAGCCACACAGCTACTTCAAGCTTCTGCAACAGCTCTCATTTCTCTGCATGCAACCAAGCAACAGATACGGACCTAGACACACACACACACACACACACACACACACACACACACACGCCTGTCACTTGCTAGCTCGGCCAATATAATGTGAAACTTTCCAGAATGTATCGTATCACATCTACTGTGCATTGTGTCATACACACTTCAGCTTTCTCTCATCAACGCAGCTACCTGTGACATCAACTTTCTGCTCTCTCTTTCTTTATGGATCCACTGAACAAATACACACAAGAAAATAAGTCAATGAACACCACACACCTCATCTGCCTCTACCAGCTCACGTCATGAAGGTAGCAAGAGGTAGCAAATGCTCACTGTCCCTTATACATACATGCATGCACATGTTTAATGGCACACACAGCGGAATACATGCACTTAATAAAAGCAGCTCAGCCTCAGTCTTGTGTGCTTTCGGTATTGGGTTCGGGGGAAAAATAAAACGGGGACGGTGGGTCTCATTTATTGCCAGAGTGAAGTCTTTTTTATGTTTTCATTCAGAAATGTGAACATTGCTGCACAGGGGCATTATTGTGTTAGTAATGAAAAGACACCACTCGGTTGGTTTAGGGCTATAAGCAATGAAATTTGTCTTACCAATATTTTATATTACAGTTTATATATCTATGAAATATTGTTTGGTTTGTGATGTGACACCATTGTAGCCTTTTTTCATTGTATTAAGATTTTATATGGGCATATACAAAGTGCAAAGCAGGGAAATTTGCTCATTAGTTTTTGTTTTGCGAGAGCAAGTAAGTTTTATTCCAGCAGATTTGGTGGGATATATTGAAAGAAAATACCGTTTAATTCCATAGTGTTTGATATTAAAACGCGCCCATTTGATTCTAATTAAAGGTTATAAGATAGCAAATTTTAATTTCATATTTTTTTTAACATCCACATATTTTTTTAATGCAAGCACTACTTTAGAGACCATCTTTAAAGTTATTGTTTTTCTCAAGGATCTGGAGAACAAATGGTTTTGTGTATAGCGTCTTTGTACATCTTTAATGTGCACTTTATATACATATATACAACCATATGTATGTATATATATATGAAACATTCCCAAAGCCAATTTTTTTTTTTTTTTTTACTTTTATCAGTTTGCTATGATAATGGATCTGCTGGACAGTTTGACAGTTTGATCGTGGGTCACTTTCAGTCTATTTAATATCAAAGGAAAGTGTGGCCCTTTCTGCTCGTTACATGAACACACAAATAAACACACATGCATATTGAATTAACTGATCTGCATTTGCTTCTGGCTACTCTTTGCAGTTTTTGCTTGTATATGTTTTGTATCTCTGATTGTTAGACTGAAAGGGCAATTAAAGGTTTTTACTAAGCATGATTTTGATACTCTCATAATAAGGCATATTATACATTTCTATGTCATGTCTATCGTAAACCCTATCTCTTTTTAATCTAAATGTTGGCTATTCAAAGGGAACATGTTAAACTGTGAATATATAACTGTACAGGTTTATCTGCAATTTATTTTAAAACTGAATATTCATACCACTTAATAAACTTATTGGCTATATTTGCATGATGGAGTGCTGTGTCTTTAATTCTGTAAGCATGTGGCTGTGCTGAAAAAGTTATCAATTATGTGAGAAAATAGTGACTTAATTGTCAGTTCATGAATTCTCTTATGGTTTAGCAAAAAAATAAATAAAAATAGGTCAGTAACATCTACAACATTCAGTGTCAAATATGAAGATTTTGTGGTTTTGCATTATTGCATTAAGTATTGACGTCTTAGTGTGAGTAAGAATGTACATGTAAATATAGGATAATGTTCTAAAGATAACTTTCTGAAATATATCTTATTTAAACTACACGTGTATAAAACTCTTCATGAATATTTTCCTTTTCATAATGATTTCACCATCTTGTTATAGGTGGCTTGTCTGTGTGCCCTCTGTGTTTTGGGACTTGCCCAGTGCCACGTTCTGATAGTTTCGCAGTTTTTAATAATCGTGTTTGACAAAAAATAAATAAAAATAATAATAATTAAAAAAAAAGATAAAATTGAAAACATTGGGCTCGTCCGGGATTTGAACCCGGGACCTCTCGCACCCTAAGCGAGAATCATACCCCTAGACCAACGAGCCGCGATACAACACCGTGAAAACATTAGTATATATATAAAACATAGAACCTGTTTTTCAGATGTTTTTGCCTGATTATTTAGTGGAAGAACTGCTGTCCGGCCCTTTGAGTCGACATGTGACGACCCAGAACCAGATTTAGTGTTTCCTACTGAAACATTAGTGTCCGGGCGGACCAAGATGGTTCCCTCCTGCTCTCCTGGTTTTCACTCCTCTCGGCTGGATCGTTTGAACAAAGTCTGACCCGTAAATATTGATTAAGACCAAACTCGGGTTTGAAGTGTGATGATCGTTTTCCTGTTGTTAAGAACACGCGCAGAACAAACATTTTAAAGAAGCGCCGGTCTCCATGCTCCCAATTTGTGCACTTTAATTACAATACTGACATCCTGCACTTTTGCATGTCTTCATTCAGTTATTACATTCAAAATCTAAAATAGACAAGAGCTGCAAACAGCTGCGTGTGAGACACGTACAAAGTGCATCAAGACTTCTTCTTTTTCAGGGAAAATGTATCTTTTAATTGTATGCATATTTTTATTTTCTTGTATATCACAAATAAATGATCTTAATTCCTGATTCTTTATCTGAAGAGGGCACACGTGAATAGATACGAATGTGAATAATTCATCAGAGCATGCCACTGTATTAACAATAGTAAAGTATATAATAAAATAATATTACTATTCAAAGTAAAGAAAAATGGACAGAATATATAGAATCACACAAAACTAGTTAATAAATAAATCAAATTCAACCATGTGTTATATTAAAGTAAAGACTACAATGTAAGCAAGTAATGACATTTAGTGTTCTGAAATAATAAACTTTTTAAAATCAAAACTTGTCATTGAGTTATTGAGTCATGAAAACTATACGATCCACATCCCATCAATATTGCAATACCGGTAAATGGAGCACACTAACTTGAAGTTAGTTAAAAACAATGAATCTAATAAAAAAAAAAGAGTGAAGTCAGCTAACGGGCCGATCGTATTTCTGAGAAGCTAAACGATATCCTTCTTAAGCTGCTGTCTCCAGCCGGTCTGGCAGCCGGTCGCCTCCGGGCAGGGAGTCATCTTGCCTGCTGGTACTCTTCGGTGGGTCTCCGACAGGCCTGCCGACGTGGCGGGGCGGAAGAAGAGCTGGCTGGCACCGACCGGGTGAGCTGCACTGTCATTTTCGTAAAAACAAAACTGTCTTTGAGCCATCGAAGTTTTATTTGAGCGCAACAACAGCTGGGCACAAAAATCTGCAACCAGCTGGAGTTTTCCTTAATGCTGCATGCTGCCGGCAATATTTCTGCGAAACTCGCTGAAAAGAGAATAATTCTTGGACTAATAGTCTAACTGTCATATTGCTTTGAAATAGACCAGTGGTATTTGTTATCTGTCTGTTATCTATCTGTTATGTTGGCAAGTTTTAAACATATGCTAAAACAATTTTGTGTGTGTGTGTGTGTGTGTGTGTGTGTGTGTGTGTGTGTGTGTGTGTGAACATCAATTTTTGAGTTATTAAATTCACTCTGGAGTCATGACTCCGAATAGACGACGTGCTTGTCACCACATTTTTGGACAGTTAATATATAGTGTTTTTGTTCCAAAATAAATTGAAACCGTCTGATAACTTCTAACTTGGTTTCCAAGCTGTTGTAACGTCTGTTCCTTCTGTATTGGGCAAACGTCTTTTTACCATCTTCTGGATGCACTTTGTCAGGGATAGCAGCTTCATTTCTGCCAGGGCTCAGCCTTAAACAACCTCAAAAGTGTTTGAAAACAAGAGAATGGACGAAATCACATGAGTGCAGCATGAGCGACAGCGGACCAGTAGATGGGGACACATCACAGTATTTCATCATTTCTCTGACTTACTGTCACAGCAGGTTTAATGTGCAAATCTCGGTAAATTCTCTGTAATATTTACTTTTCGCTGTCTCATTTACAATAAAATGGTTAAAGGCTGTGTCTCGACTAGGCCGAGCATCACAACATTGTCACAACGTTGACTGTAAATATACTGAATTGATTAATGATTTTGCATAGACTTTGTGTCAGTATTCAGTCTAAATCGCGTGATCTAGTATTTTTGGCATTAAACATTTACTAGTGTCCAGTTGAATGATGGTCAGATGAGACAAAGTGTTGGGAGACATCATCTTAAATGCAAGAAAAATGCGATGTCCCTTCTCTGATTAGATGGTGCCTAAGTTAAAATGAAGTAACGGGAATAAAGTCAGTACAATACACACAGATATTGGTTACATTGGTAAGAAGCAAAGATGTGCCCTTTCTTAACTAAAAACAGAACATTTAACAATTACTCTTTCAGATCACCATGTCCCAGGCTGCCCACTCAGACGCAGACGCCGCCCATCCACCTGACCACCTGCCCAACACTGGACCCTGCCCAACCGGGGAAGACGATGTCCCAGCAGCCCCCAGCCCACCCTCAGCTCCCCTGGAGCCTGCTTTGAATCCTGAGAATAACAGCCATCCACAGTCCACAGAGGACCCAGCTGCCGAGGCCGACACCTCACAGAGCCCGAGTGACCAACCAGAGTGTGCCGCGAAGGATCGAGGGACCGAATGTGACCAACCAGTGAGCCTGGAGCCAGACACAGAGGCCGCAGAGGAGGATGGGGAGGTTTGCAATATAGTGTTGTTCTCTCTACCGCTCAACTTTGACATTTCCTTGACATACGGTGTATGTCAATGTGATCCCAATACAGAATTTATTTGATCATTCAGTTGGCTTTTACACAAACAGTGTTAATTTTTCAAGGTAATTTTTTTATAGAGACCAAAATGTGTGCATCTGCTCTTTGTGGCCTCCAGTATCCCGCAACAGACCTGCTGACCTTCACTTGCAATCGCTTATCTACAATAGGCTGATATATCCAATTTATCAATTGGATTATCTAACTTTCAAATGGACTATAACATTTCAGAGAAATGACAAATGCCAAAGTGTTAAATTGGTTGTGAAAATAGTAATTAGTTGCAGCCAGTGATGAACTTAGCCATTTGGGGGCTCCAGGCGAATAGTCATTTGGGAGCCCCTGCATCTATCTAAATATAGAGAAGGCATTTGTGTGGGGCCCAGGGCTCCAGGCGAATGCCTGGTTTGCTTAATAGTATGCTCCGCCATTGGTTGCAGCTGCAATTGACTTTATCATTTGATGCTAATACCGACTTCAGGTCAATTAATAAGAAACATCTTTTTTGATAAGTCATAGAAGTTCTAATGTATATGTGTGCTTGTGTGAACAGAGGTCACTTGAGGAGAAAGACAAAAGCTGGGGAGGTTGGGGCTCATGGGGAAAATCTCTTCTGAGCAGTGCAACCTCCACAGTGGGTATGTCTTCCGTTTTTTGTTTTTTTTTCTTTTCCTTCATCTCACATTTCCTCATTAGTCCACCTTTTCTTTCCACTTCTTCGTCTTTTCTGCGATAATTTTCTGTGCATTTGTGTGTAGGTCAGAGCCTGAGCTCAGTGAAGGTGAAGGCAGGAGAGGCTCTGCGTCTCCACAGGACCTCAGTAGGAGAGCAGGCAGAAGAAGAAGAGGAGGAGGGAGCAGAGGTGAAGATAGATGGAGGGGGAGAGAATGGAGAGTCTGACTCGTCTGGTTTGGGAGAGTCTTCTTCTGCGAGTGGAGGAACTTCTAGAGGCGTTTTTTCCACAATCACGCATGCTGTGCAGAACACAGTGAGTCACACACACACACACACACACACACACACACACACACACACACACACATACATACACATACATACATACACATCAATCTGCCATATTGTGTGGCAAAAACCCGTAGGACTCCAGTGGAGAAAAAAATCACGTGACTTTCTGACTTGTTTAGAGATATTTAAAGTTCAGTTCAGTTAAAGTGCATATGACTTACAACGTAAAAACTTTGATTTTCTATCATAGATGATGGCTGTTTCATCTGTTTCAGTTTCATTTTCCTGCCCTTAATATGCTTGTAGCCTCACGGCAATGAAAAAGCCAAACATGCTTCTGGATGGAAGGTTGAAGATGTCTTTGGTGCTGGTAGACTTCAATGGAGAAAATAGGAAAATGTGAAAACGGTAAATAATGAAGAAAAAGAGAGCACATTTTGGACCAAAGGCGATGTAAAGGTGAATTAAATAGGCTTATAGTTGTACCAACTAGCGGCAAAACTGGTTGTGTTAGAGTGTAAAAGGAACAGAAACTCAAAATGTAAAATCAGCAAAATGTTGGATCTCATTTTTACAAATTACACAATGGCCTGCCTTTATCAATGGGTGCAATTAGAACGGGACTTTTCCTGCAATCTCAGTTTTCACTACAGAGTAAATTACTAACTAAATGTCTCTTTTATAGAGGGAAGTGAGTGAGGAAGTCCACATCAGTATCTCATCAATTTGACTTGAAAGAGAAAATATATCACTTAAGACTTGGTATCTGATTATTCTCACATAAAAAATACAGCAAAATTCAAATACTAAGCTTATACTTTATTTTGAAATGACCCTAACACTTCAATAAAAATGGCTTTTATCTTAATTGTGACTTCTAATGCCAAGTGGAGTAAGTCAGATTTTGACTACAGTGACTATTTTTGATTTACTTTGTATTTCTTTATTATATATTCTGCTGTCCCTGTTATTTTTGTCTCTCCCAGGGTAAGTCGGTGATCAGTGGCGGTCTGGATGCTTTGGAATTCATTGGAAAGAAGACAATGACTGTTCTTGCCGAGAGTGACCCAGGTTTCAAAAAAACCAAGACCCTGATGCAGAAGACCGCATCCCTGAGTCAGGTATACAGACATTCATACTCACAGCTCACATTTAATCTCTGAACACCAATACATCAGATAAATAAGAATATAAAGTTTGTGTTTTGTGTGTGTGTGCGTGGACAACGTAAGTCGATGATTTTCAGTGGAAATACACATTATGTAATTTTTCCGAATGACAGCTGAGCCAGTATTACAATCAAGTGTTAACGCGATTTTCGCAGATGTTGAAGGAAGCCAAGGAGAAGGAGCGGGCACGTTTGAGCAACCATCCATTCAGTGCTCCCACAGCACACTATGGTATTCTGTTTGACGACTACCAGGGCTTGTCACACCTTGAGGCTCTGGAGATCTTGTCCAATGAGAGCGAGGCCAAGGTGAGGAACCAGTGTGAGGAATGTAGACCGCTTTACCAAACCATACTGTAGTCTGTCTGAAACAGTGCATAAAGTTAAACGTATCTGCCATAAGGTCCAAGCATTCCTGTCATCCCTGGCTGAAGAGGAGCAAGAAGAAGCGAAGAAGGAGCTGATTCTGCTCAAAGATATTTTCATCAAGCAAGCGGAGGAGGAAGGAGAAGGAGAAGAAGGAGAAGGACAGACGAAGGATAACGGTGATCTAAGTTCCCAATTTCACTCTTCTACCCCCCTGAGTGAGTGACCCAGACCAAACGACCAGACCTGCTGGAGGAAGAGGTTGTCCCTGAATGCTGACCTAGGATCAGTTTCCCTGATTAAACTCCACAATTTCTGGCAACAGATCAGAAAAGTCAAAAAAGCCAGGGAAACATTGGCTGTCTATGGGAGTTGTACGTGTTGGTGGTGTATAGTTCTTAATCGCTGCTATCTGCTAAAGAGCAAGAAAATCTGCTACCAAAGTGAAAGTCCGTGCTGAGAGGGTGCAATCTGATTTAAGATTTTGGATTCCATCATATTTCACCAGCCGCTGTCACATTTAGTGTTTGACAGGTGCTGCAGGCAACGTCGCAGCCACGTCGGGCTCAAAGGCAGCAGGACTCTTGTTGCCTGGAGGGTTTGACATGGCGCCTGATCCAGTGTTGGTGTTCAGGGGCCAACAACACGTTCCCATCACATCACTGATCACAGAAGTAATCAGTTAGACACTGAACCTGCATGATCATGCTAATATAAATGCAGGGGTTTGCATTGCAAAAACAAAAATCTAAAGTTCCCCAAATCTCTGTGTGCTACGAACTGATGGCACAAAATATTATCTGTATAACATCAGCATGGGGGAATTCAAAGCAGTAACGGCATGAGGTCAAAATGTGTTATCATTCGACACTGGATGGATCTCTACCTTTAACACATGACTTGTGATTTGGAGCATGCTGACATGACATGTTTCTGCATGTGTGTGTGTGTGTGTGTGTGTTTCTGGCAGCTGCTGATGGAGAGGAGTTTGTAAGTGTTCTCACTGAGCTGCTGTTTGACCTTCATGTTGCTGCCACACCAGACAAACTCAACAAGGTGACACACACACACACACACACACACACACACACATAAACATTTTTGTAAAATGTCAAGAATATGCAGTTGTGAGCATATGCATTGACTGTTGTATCAGTTAATCACAGACTTCTGATATATCTCAAGCACACAGAATAGATGCCCCTAAAACTCATTGCAGAAATTATATTAATTTAGCCCTTGTACAAAGCTTATCAATTAAATCAATACGGAGCACATCTGATTATTTATACGTTTACATCATTAAATTGATCATTGAAAGAGAGACTGCACCTGTCTGAGCTTCATCCATCAAGAAGAAAGCGCATTGTACAACTCTTCTCCTGTGGAAAAGAGATCACGTTTCTTCTTGTCGCTGGCTCCCAGTAAAATTCAGAATAGAATTTTAAAATCCTTCTCCTAACATACAAAGCTTTTTAATGACCAAGCTCCACTTGTGGACGCTGTCGCAGCTTTCAAGATCAGGCTTAAAAGCTACCTTTATGACAAAGCCTACAGTTAAAAATGGAAGGTTCAATTACTCTTTTTCTTTTAGTTGTGTTACTGCAGGCCTAGACTGCCCCCCCCCTTCCTCCCCCACATCTCTCCCTCTCTCCACCCAACCAGTCAAGGCAGATGGCTGCCCTCCCTGAGCCTGGTTCTGCCCAAGGAGATGTTGGGTCTCTTTAACAACTAAAGTGCCTGGATGTAACTTTGTTATGATTCGGCGCTATATAAATTGATTTGACTTGGACCATTACATATTCGACTGCACGGTGGTACAGTGGTTCGCGATGTTGCCTCACAACAAGCAGGTTTGGGTTTGAAACCTCAGCTCTGGATGGCCTGTCCAGAGCGAACCTCGCCACCAGCCAATCAGTAGCTCTCAACCTACTAATCACCTGTGACCAACATATTAAACTGTCAGAGCACATAATATTCATTTAGACCCAGGAACACCTGGTTCTGTCCTGTGCAGTTTTCCTCAATGAATCCCAACCCAGAAGTCCAGAACTACGCACACACACTCTAAATCGCCAGTTTGACAGCCGTCCTCTCCTGCTGCAGTCCTAGAGTATTTGAAAAGTTCTTACCTTTTGAAGTTTTACTACATATTTAAATTCACTCCTATAGAATCTGCATTAGCATATAATCATGTAGACGCATATACTTAGCATAAATCAGGGGGATGATTTCTCACCACGCAGAGCTGATGGGTTCCAAATTATGCATCTCCAGGCTCGGATGAGGGCTCATGACTGGGTGAACAAGGTGGAACATCCTGTCACTACGGAGACAGTTGGCAGGGAAACGCAGGGCCAGCCAGGAGGACAGGACTCGTCTATGGAGACTGAAAAGGAGGAGAAGAAGAAGGATGGGGAGGAGCAGGTGGAAGAGATCAAGGGAGAAGAGGGAGAAATGAAGAAAGAGAACGACCCCAGATCTGTAGAGGTGAGGTCAACGAAACAGCCTAATCTGATGGGTTTTTTTTTTTTTTTCATAGCAGTTTCACCGCTGTCACAGCATTTGATTAGCTGTAGTGATTGCATGCGTGCGCGTGCTCGTGCTCATGTGTGCTGTCTGTGTGTGCTCTTCAGGTTGCCTATCTGTCATCAGTTGGCAGTCTGGCAGAGGTGACAGCACGTAGTATCGAACAACTCCACAAGGTGGCAGAACTCATCCTGCATGGCCAGGACTTAGAGAAACCAGCTAGAGACCAGGCAAACATCCTTAGCAGGTGTGTTAGTCTGACATATGTGTGAGTGTATACGCAGAGCTGGCGATAAAACACTGAGAGAGCCAAATTTGACCAGAATGTGAATTATTCATTTTGCAGATTAACGTGTGCCATGTGTAAGGAGGTGGAGTGTTTGGCCAAGAGGTTCTCTGACACACTCCTCCTGGTTGGGGTAAGTGAGAGGAGTGCTTGTGTTGATGTGTGACTAGGAGTGTGTTAAAATGCAAGGTATAGGGTACTATTTTTTTTTATTTTTTTTATTTTTTTTCATATTCTCAACAAATTTAATTTGTTTGTGTCTCTTTCAGTAACCAGCCCTCGGCGGCCTCTAGTCTTAAAATGATCTGTTACACTGAAGATACAAATATTAAAAAAGGAGTCATTGATGTTCCACTTAGAGAAATCAAATGTTTTAATCAGCGTGATGGTGAATTTCCTGACTTTCCTTTCCTCCTTTGAAACAATTATGGCTCACCTTGAACTCAAGGACATTTGCATTAATTTATCCAATCTAAAATGATTTATATGATGTTAAACATCCTCGCAAAGCAGCTGGCATGAACATCAGTTTAGCGGGAGGTGTGTGTTTTTTGACCTCGCTTAGCAAACAACAACATTTCCAAAGACTGATATAATCTCCCTGGCCCTCCACCAGCTGATCATACAGCACAGGGTATGGAGGGTCTGAGTGGAGGCCGACACTCCACAGCTCATCCCGCTAGGTTTGTTAAAACAGCCAAACCAATCTGAAGGATTTTAATTATTTCCTTACAGAAGTTGACTGTGGGGACTTCCTATAACACGAGGACACTGTCGTTTTTTTTCCAAATTGGAACAGGAATTTATTGGTTGTTGGCTGTTTTCAGCTTCCCATTAATATACATCTGATGCAGCAGTGATTGTTTACACATTAGGACATATACGTGATATGAATGCAGTAATGAAGCAAACAACAGTCAGTAGTTTCTGGGTTAACAATTGTAGCTTACTTTAGAAAATGGCCATCTGTCTTCACCAACACAGAGCCAGCCTTTTTGTATGCAGGACTTTTTTTTTTTTTTTTTTTTACCCACGCTCTAAAACTTTGGGAAGAAAACTATGGTAATAAAAAAAAGAAAAGAAAAGAAAGCTCATAAAGCTTCCCACCTTGTGTTACTTGAGCTTCTTCTTGGTGGGTGAAATAGCAACAGAATATTCTTCTATAGTAATGAAGGAAAATGCCAAAGTAGAAAGAAATTGTCCTCCATCTTCTCCTGCATAAGCAACGAACAAAAATGTCACTCAGCGAGGCGGTGTGGCTCATTTATGTGTTTTGGAAAGTAATGACAGGATACGGTTCTGCTTATGGAATGACAAGCGTGGACTTTTGTCAGCAGAAAGGAGAATCACCTTTGCTATTCTTTGGTGTTTATATTTTTGCTTTCTTTGGCATTAAAGTATTTCTTTTTATCACTTCTTGTTTCTTAATTCTCGTGTTCTCTCTCTCAGGGCCAGAGGAAAGCAGAGGAACTGAATCCTCTGGTAAACAGTGTGATGCTAGAGGTGAGATATAGATTTTAATATAATGTTAAATTATGTTTTTTCCGTGTGAGGAGATGATGGTGATGGTCACGGGTTTCTTATCTGCAGGGCTCCAACAGTACCAACTACATCCAAAATGCGTTTCAGCTGCTGCTTCCCGTCCTGCAGATTTCCTACATCCAGAGCCAACAAAGCCAACCCACCACAGAACCAGCAGCACATACACAGCAGTAACACAAACACACACACTTGTGCCATCTGCTCACCCGCTTGTCTTAATATCTATTGTTGTACAGTGAGTTTTAGAGATTAGATGATTCCTGGTGACATGTTTATATCTACGTTAAGTGCCATCACAACAGGCTGAAGATGTTTAGAAACGCAGAATATAATCTTACAGTTAATAATTTAATGAACAGATACATGTGCCAATGAACCATATGCAAGTTGTATGTGTGTCTCTTCCACTTAGTATCTCTGAATGTTATTTTGTCTCGTTGTGTTGGATGTTTTTCCTTCAAGGAACCAAATGTTGTCTGTGCTGTTTCAGTCTCAGCTGTGATTCATTCTGTCTGACAAACAAAGATGTTTCTTTACCGTCTCCAAAATCCTGAACCAAAAACAAAACGTCACTGGCTGTTTTGAAGGGACTCCATATTAATGTGTATTAAGCTTTATTTGCACTCCTTGTTATTTTCACAGAAAGACGTTACCTTTGAAATGTCTATTTTGCTGAATTGTTTTAATCTGGATTTAGACAAAATGCCAGTATTAGTGATGATACACAACAATCTTTTTTTCTTTTTTATGTTCAATTATGTGAAGCAACACTACCTTATATTTTACTTTTATCCTGTTTGATTTAAAAAAAAAAAAATCTTCATATTTTGAATTTGAAACATTAAGTTATCTCTTATGGTTATTGTGTACACTGATAATGCAGATGGAGTGCAGTTAAATTCATCTCTGACTTTGTTTAGTTATGCTGCTACACTGACAAGGAAGGGCTGACATTATGGAGAAAAGACAAAGAATACATTTCACTATTTAAAAAAGGATTCATGCTGTATGATTCTTTTCCTTTCCTCCTTGAGTTTAATATTGTTTTGCCAGGATCTCTTGATTTATAAAGTTTTTGATCCTGAGAGATAAATTTATTGAATATTTTACACTTGACCACCTGTGGATTTTCAGTAGAAATCCTTCTGAGCTCACAGTAAATCTGTTTTTTTTTTTTTTTAATATCCAGCGTTAAATTGACTAAGCTCTCAGCCCAGAGTTATTTAAGCCTCTCTCTTCGCCCTTTTGGGAAATGTACTGATACAGGAAAGAAAATTATTAAGCAAAGAAAATATTAGTCAGTCCTGCCATAATATTTTGGCTCTTCTCAGCAATGGCCAGATAGGAAAAGGCTGTTTATCATCAGCGCTTCTGCCTTAAAATACTAAATAGTTTATAATTCAAGTCTTTTATTTAACTTTGGAGGTTTACTAATATGTTCAAACTGCTCTTTAATAAAATGCCCAAAGACTGTTTGAAAATTACATGAAAAGAATAAATTTTAACCATCTGCATGTGTCTGGGTTGTTTTTATTTTATAACATAAAACGTGCAGCTTAACCAGTCCTTTTCAGTTTTCAGGTTAAGTCCATTTCGGTGCTTCATTCCTTTGGCTGCTCTTCTGTGAACGATGAGGTAGACAAGTAGATACAAGAATCCAGATTTGCTAAAAAGAAAAAGACAGAGGAATTATTAGGCACACTCGATTTAGATTATGTTGAGAAAGGGTTACCTCTTAATTTGAGGTGCATCGGTTGCCAAAGCATGCAAACACATAAAATATTATCAACAGTGAAGATGGAGGCGCTGTGTGAAAACTGTTCAGTTTGCTGTTACTTTATAATTCATACATGAAACACTACAGGCGAATATGTAACCTTTTTCCACCAGTTACTAAGTTACTAGTGACTTTGTAGATTTGAAAATATGCATACAACATGTAATACACTATAGATATAAAAATTTTATAGACTGGTCTGCCCAGCAAAACATAAAGTAGTTAAAACTGGTCCAACCTTTGCCTGCTGTAACATTAGAGTCACACACTGACAATTCAATAATATAATCTAATAATCTATAAAACAAGATGTTATTATTGTTATTGTTGTTGCTGTTGTATCTTATTTATATCTTATAATCAATGAGTTTTTATTTTTTTACTTTTACTTGGGGTTCCCAGGCAGAAGGCGGGGCCTCCATAAAGGGGTGGGAACTCACCTGAGCTGTACTTCCTGCTTTGAAACACGCCTGAGAGACATCAGCTAAGGTCGGTCATTGTCTGGTGTTTCACATGGTAGCTTTCTTTTTCTAATGTTGAGGAGCCGTACGTGAACCAGCATGCAGCATGAATCTAATCTTTCAGTCACATGTCTGGAGGAAATCTGGGCTACAGACTAGCAAGGTAGACGTTTGTTTACCAATGTTTGTTGTAGAGTTTCTGTTTGTATGTTTTTGTTCGATGAAATGTTCAAATACTTACCACAAACTGTAAAGAAGCCAACTGGCTTTCCAGGTATGTCATAAGATTGTAGGAGACTTTTGATTCATTTCATTAAAACGTTAGTTGTAAGAAGGACTGAACATTAGAGTAGCCCTATGAAACACATGCTCTATTGCGTGGTTTGACTTTCCCCTGGTCTCCAGAGTATTTCTGTCCTGTAGTATACTTCCAGTTCCACTCTGTCTCTTTAGGAAAAATATTTACTGTCAAGCTGGAGTTGGATTTTCCCAAATGCTAGACAAATGTTCTGTCTGTCTTTCTTGTCCTCAATGGAAACTGAAATGCACATTCCAGTTAGCCTCTTTCAGCTCATTAGATTAAATTGTTCTTTTGCAGTGAGTTTACCAGTTCAGCAGGCATCGACATTTCCATCCAACAGAGTTTCTGTGTTCTCTAAAAAATGAAAATGAAATCTATTACGACACAATCTTTTTTCTGCATGTAATCAATTAATTTGTCAATGTGTGTGTGTCAAACTTTGATTCCCCACCTTGACAGTGAGACTCTTCTTCAATCGGTGACAGATCTATTCATTAAAAAAAAATTTAAAAGACTGAAAGAACAGGCCAAAGGAATTTTCTTTAAAACGTTTTATATAACATATATATATATATTTAGAACTGACCTGACCAAATCCAGGACGAACTGACATGACGGTCTTTCTCTATTGGATGAAAACAGGTGATTAGAAACTCCTTCATGACGTGTCTGTGGAATATTTTTGTGTAACTTTTTGTCTAACTTTTGTGTAGTTTGTTACCTTTGGGAGAGATTTCTGTGTGGACATCTCCGCCTAGTTGAAACATAATCAGAGAAACAGTTTCAGACATCTTCATTATTACACATAATGTAACGTTCAAATGAAAAACAAACCGTCTCCTTTAATTCCTCCAATTTTGATACACTAACATTACCGTTCTAAGAAACTGAGTCGGGTTTTGAAAGCATGATTCAAACGTAAAATCCAGTTTTTGTCATCATAATTGCCTTTGAGGTCTTGTCTGCTTTATGCTAAAAAGGGGGCTGATTTTATGACCAACACAATATGCTTTAATATACAGATGTCTGGTAATTTGGATCAGTCAAGGATGTGTGTCAGACAGTATGTACGTCAAAACACGCAGAAGATCTCTGCAACATAGATGATTAAAAATGCATTTCAAAAATGATCTTGTGTGTAACTGAGTTAAAGAATAACTTTAGTGTACCGGTGAAGAAGGAGTGAGTTGAGAATGTGTACATACAGTTTAAAAGTGTGATGAGGAGAATTTAAAATTTACCCTTGAAGTTGTGAACGGGGGGCACCATTGACTTTTCTGACAAAGGACATAAATATTTTTAGGTTATTTTCCAAAAGTGAAACTGTGATTGGTATGATGTGTGTCTCTGCCTTACTGCACAAGTGTCTCTCCAGGTAGATTTGCCTGAGTACAGTTGTAACTGTTGTCAAAAGCACCACACACAGCAGAGAAAGCCAGAGCACCCTGAAGATACACCACCACTCATCTGGAGGACAGACAGGGATTATTACAGACTGGCAGCAGAAATTTTTGTGATTGGTTTTTATGTAAAGAATCTCATGGACTTTGTAATCTCAGAAACTGTGAAAATGTTTTGTCATCATCCAGAGCTCAAAATGAGAAAAGGACAAGGAATAAATGGAAAAGTTCAGTGGAGGTGGGCCAGAGAGAAAAAAAAAAAAAAAAAAAAGAATTCCCAGCTTTCGTTGCGTACAGTGGAAAATATGACTCAGCCATAAATTTAAGCATAGAGCCGTGTTGGAGAGCCACTAAAAGAGGGCAAAGCCAAAATCAATACAGCCTTGGAGATACAGTAGATTAAGATGCACTGAACCACTTGGAAAGTGTGACAGATCATACTGTATACACAAAAAAGAAACAAAACTGGAGTCTGTGGGAAATTAGCTCTTTTAAAAAGATGTTTCTGTTGTGGGTTTGAATGAAACTCTTAAATGAAATGAGTTGCCTGTGTTTCTGTCTCTTGTGTCCTCTCCAATCTTATAGTGAAGCCACACTGACCACATTGGGAGCAAAAGGCTCTGCTCCCTCATCCTGACACCAACCTCTCTGTGTCCGTTTCCATGGCAGCTTTTCCTTCGCTGTTGCTGTCAAAACGGTTTGATTGGCGAGCCGAAGGAGACAACGGCTTTGACTGGCTGACTCCAAGGAGGGCTGGGCAGGGAGACAGCAGTAAAGTGCCTTCTCTCCTTCATCACCCTTCTCATTGTCGTCCTCTTCCTCCAGCTGCTCAGGTGGATGGAGGTCCAAGGAGCTGTGATTACTGAAGCCATACAAGGTGAGATTCAGCGTCTCTGCTTCATAGAGTTGAAGCTCTACTGCCACTTCCAGATGCACGTCGACAGGTGTGGCTAGATGCACAGAAAATAGGTTTGCGCTTTAAATTGCAGGCTGCATGTTAATGTGTAATTGAGCATTGCATACAGGATATTGACGCAGTACACAGGAACAAAATTAAATCAAAATAATGCATTCAAATACACCTCAAATGAAAAGTTAAATATCTGAGCACCCACTTATTACAATTGTACAATATTGCTACAATTGCTTTATTACATAAAGAACATATTACTATAAATGCTGTCGTGAAACTACAGTACCAGTGAAATAATCCCCCATAGTTCATTTTCACAATGCAGTCACGTGTTTATTCAAAGATCATTAAGTTTGTTTTTTAAATTAATTTTATGTTGTTTGAGTTCTCTTGTAGCTTAGCAGAGTTTGTTACTTTTCAACCACCTACACTTATTGCTTTTCTGCCCATTGGCCTATGTTAAATATCCAGTAAGTCTTTTCTTGCCAACATTTATTTACAAACTATTTGTTCTATGCCGCACATGCTGTTGTCTAGAGCCAAAAATAGATGACTAAAAATGTCTAACAATCTTTACATTTTTGAGAGAAAGGTAAATGTCAACGGATTACAATCCACTTTTCTAACCCCCCCTCAAGTTCTTTGTCTTCGCATTTGCAAACAACCTTAAGGATAAAGGTAAAATAACTGAAAACTCAAAGATGTCCAATCAAAGAAACACTACGGTTCCCTGTGGCAGCCTAATTGATGCTCACACTGTAGCAAGAGCCTTAAATAAACTGTGCAACGTTAAAAAATCAATATGTAGCTAATAATTCATTTTATCTGAAACATTAAATTAAGAGCCTGAGTGTTATGTTCTCCATCAGGTGCAGACCTATAAATACTAAAGGTGACGATAGAGTTATGAATATGATGGACATGATTTGAAGCTTGCCATTCATAAACATAAACTTCATAAAATTAGACTACTCAGAGTAGAGTCACAGTCCAGTTACAGTCATACGTTTGCGTTACAGTATGGAATGTTGTTGTCACTCACAAGTTATCTTTGGCTTAATACAGAAACCTGCTGAAATGAGCAAAGAAACAAAGAGAAAACTTTTTATTTTAGCCATCACTTTAGCTTCTGCTCATCCTATCTGCTGCTGGTGTTTATCAGGGCAATGTCACTATTTTGCAAACTGGGAACTGTAATCTAAATGAAATTGGGCACAGGTCGATGGAAAAGTCATTAGGTTTTCAAGTATCTGACAGATTAAAAATTAGACCTGATAACGGGTCTAATTGAAAAGTCAGCGGGTTAAGAATTTAATGGCAGTTCATCCTGTAGTTGTTGATATTTCCGTGTGGACTGAAATAATGAGCTGGACAACCAATCAACATCACAATCTGAAGAAAAACGCCACGAAACACAGCAACCAATCTTAAATAGTTATCTAAGATGGTCGTTCAGTACCTGAAGCTGAGATGTTGTTTAATTCCTCCATATCCAAATCTGCCTGACACATGAACCAGCTCCTCTCTGAATAGTTGCTGCCTTCCTTGGAGTCTAATATTGTGTAGCTCTCGTTCCCTGATGTGCAGGACTGTTCCCACTTTCCCCATTCTGCAGTGTGTTCAGGATCACAAAGGTCCTTCCTCTCAGTTTCAGAATGCCTGGCCTTCTCATGCTCCACCTCATCGCCTCGGTTGCAGGGTCGGTATGGCTGACAGGAGAAGTTAACTTTTGACACTAAAAGGAAAAATAAGATGGATATCTCAGTAAGCGTATACTTGAGGTGGAGAAATTGCAACAAGTTCTCAAAACAGAAATCAGAGAAAGATCTCAAAATGAAAGTTGTTGCCTGGAGATTATATCTGAGAGTGAGACAGGAACAGAAAGATGGGCGGGGGGGGGGAGGCAAAAAGCAAAACCGTTGAAGGCAACACATGCATGACTACAAAGGCTGAAGTATGTTGTACTCAAAAAGAGAACAAGTTTTTCTAGGCAGCACAATACGGAGACATTTTCAAAGCTGCTGTCGCTCAGTGTTGAGCTATATTTGAGTCTGATTTTATCTCAGAAACAAAACAAAAAATCTGAGTGACAAAGACGACACAAGAGAAGGTGATTGAACACAATAAAGCATAGGTCTTAGCTTTTGAGAAAACTTTTACATGAAGTTTGGGGTGGGGGGTGGGTGGAAACAGGCAAAGAGCTCGTCATTTCTCTAAAGGTTGTGAAATGAAAATGTCGACAAAGACATAAACACTATACAGTGAATGTACTTCCCTCTGAAGCTGTTTTCACTGACCCACCTTTGTATAATGTGAAGAACTCCGGGAGGCAGATGAAGAAGGCCAGGATCACGAGGATGAACAGTTTAGTCAGAGCTGCTCTTGACATGTTGGCATCATAAGATCACACACACACATCTTCGTAACATCACAGGCATGACTCGTGGCTTGTGGTGTTTCTGACCCTCTGCGTAGCCTGCTGTTGCGTTACAAACTTGAGAATCTTGCTCATAATTCCTGTAGAAGCTGGCGACAACGCAAAGTGACACACTCGATACTTGACAGTTCAATGCTGCACTTCCTATTGCACTTCCTGTCGTTTTCACAGAAGGAGCGAGAAATGGAGGGCTACACCGCCAACACAGTCTTTCTCTCAGATGAATGTAAGTAGAGTTGTCTGTCTGTTCCGGTCTTTGTTTAGGGCACGTTGTGTGGATGCCGATCCTCTTCAGAGGAGATAAACAGACTGTATCAATGAGTTTATATCCTTTTTTCACTACAACCTACAACTCTAAAACACAAACACACTCATGTGCTGTTTATGTGCGGACTGTTTCCATTCAGGGATATAATTGTGTATCTGTGCACGGAAAAAAACCTTTCAGGAGCATAAACAAACTGTAGTAGCTCTCATGAAGCCCGGTATTATATGATAAACAAAATCATAATTGGAATAACTTATCTCATTTATTATGAGATTTGTCATCACCGTTATGGGACTTAAAATTGACACTGAGGTAAATTCTGGACCCTTATGCTGACAAAGGACTGTTGGAAATGTTTTATTGGAAGTAAAATGACCACCTTTTGGTTGCTTGGTTGTGTTAAATATGGTCACATTCTCCCCTTCCTGAGTTATGACAGAACTAGTCACCATTGTCTCTCCTGGCCATGAGATGCTCAAGAGAATGATGGTGTTATGTTTTTGGCCCTTGCTGTAATGGGCAGAGAGGCATACAAATGTTTTATATCCAGTTTTACCGTTGTAGGTCAACGTCAGTTTCTCCGAATGATGAGGCACAGAGTTGATTAGTAAGCTGTCTGAGATAACACCATATGTGGATAATGGAAATATGGGTGGTGCTTTTAATTTTTGGCAGAGTCGGTCATCCACTGACCTCAGTGTCTTCTTAAGATAATATCAGCATGTGGTAGGAGGCTGTTTTCTTGTTGCCGCTGGAAGGCTGACCTTTCTATGTCCTTCTCTCGTCTGAAAGTAATGTGTTTTGTTTCTTCACACTGTCTGACCTGATCTCTTTTGGGTGTGCAGTGCAGCTCAGGTGATATGGTTGGAGTTCCTGAGAGCCACCTATCTTTGTGGGTCTGGACACACACACAAACACGATGGTAGGCATGGTGGAGCTTTAGCTCCGCTCTGCAGTGGTCAGCCACTCTCAAGCCTCAGTCGGCAGCTTACAGAGGGAGCCAGAACTCACAGAGAATACAGAAAACATTTTCTCTGCTTTCAGGACAAATCAAATCTACTCAACATCTCGGTCTTCTCCAAATATATTTAGTGAATGGCTAAAATGCGTTGAACACTATATTACATTTGTGTGCAGTTGTGTACACCCTTGGACAGGACACAATCATTCAGCTAATGTAATTATGCTTTTCATAGAATAAAAAAAAAATACATCTGCTGTGGGCATAATTAAAGAAACATTAATTTGTCATAGTTAATTAATCATCCAGTGAAGTGTTTGAGTCATTGAACCAGTTTAGTCAAATCAAATTGTACTTTTCAAAATGCTAATTGAGGAAAATGCTTCAGTGTTCAGTGTCAAAATATTATTTAAACAATATGTTATTAATAAAAAAAAGATATATATATTTGAAATCACTGACAAGACAGCTTCCAAAAAAAAAAACAACTAAATTTGTTTGTAGCAAATCCTTTCAGTGCTTCCAAAGAATAAGCACATGAAATAATTCACTTGGCTTTATATTTGGATTTTCTTTTAACTAATATTTGTTATTAAAGACCTCTAATATTAAATATGAGCAATATTTCACATTGTGGTTATATTTATTACAGGGAGCTTTGCTCTGACCTTTTCACCCTAATTTCACAACAATTAACAACATTATTACTTGAACAAGTCATTCTGCAGTTCTTCCATGACTCACTGTTCAAATCACAAACACGCTGAAAAAGCAGTGAATGATCCTTTTGGATCACATCTGTTTGATAAGTTTTTAATATTGTGAATAGTTTTCCATGAAACTGATTCAAACCACATTTTCATGATACTGCTTTCAGCCTTTATTATGGAACACTTAGATATATTTAAAAACGCATGGACTGACGATGTACTCTGTTCAGTTCATTTTCTGCTCTGCATGTTATCTCATAGCTGCAAGACTTCCTTGAGATGATATAAACTGAATTAGAAGATACAGAGGGGAATAAAACATCTGATCAAAATGGTCTATGTTGCCTGTAGTTATAGTGTGAAATTAGTTTTCCACTTTTTCCAGGGGAGCAGCTGAAAGACCCTCCAGGAACCTCCAGTCCCCTTGAAACCTGGTTAAGAAACCACAGGTAGGGACCTCCCTCTGTTCTGTTTGTGTGTGTGTGTGTGTGTGTGTGACTTGTAATCTTCAGTGCGATCCAGCTGTGGAAAACTAGCATTAAGATGAACATAAGCTCTCATTTCAGTTCCACACTGTTTCAATTCAAAGTATGCCCCTTCACTCGCAAACTCTCCTGTTTGCCAGAAATTTAAAAAAAAAAAAAAAAAAAAATCATAAATAAGATTGATAAGGTGATAGTGTCAGCAAGATGGACTGAGAAAATGTAAACACCAGATTGGTCTGCAAATGCCTGAACAGGCTGAAAATCTGAGGGAAGAGCCAGGTGTTCAAACACTAAACCTCTGGATGTTGCACTCCCTCCTTTCCTTTCATGTAGAGATGCCAGAAGGCTTTCCAGTGTCAGTAAAAGCACAGTTGGTTGTGTTCACTGCTGCTGTGCAGGTCATAGAACAACATGCCGTGGATAACATAATTAGTGAGCGTTGGCGTGGCTGGTTGGTGGAACCTTTTGCTTCTCCCCCTGCTACAACTTTACCGACATCCTCCACAAGGTTTCAAAATCAGAATTCGATAGCCTTTACATAAGTGCAATGCATTCAAGCTCCCGGTACTTCAGTGTCTCTGTGACCATGACTTTGAACACCCTCAAATCTTAATGGAACTCCGTCAACAGAGTAAGAAAAGAACACCTGCTCTGTTTCAGCATACCTTCAGACCGTTGAATCGGATGACTCAACAGAGCAAAGGATTTATTAACAATGCATAAAGGAGGGCTGTGCAAATCCTGACTTGTTTGTTTTTTTTATGAGCCAGTGAGTAAAACATGCTTCCTTATCAGCAATGAATTTCCCTTCAGTACACAGTAATTTGCTGTTTTAACTCTACTGTCGGACCTGTCAGTCACACCAACTGCCTGCGGCCTTGCACAGAAATCACTTGAGAGATACTGTATGTGGGCTATTTCTGGAGCCATGCGTTACTGCACAGTCTGATGCAGAGTTTCAGAGTTTCAGAGACCGAATGTAACAGCATGAAGAGATTAGGGATTTAGGTACAAGATAGAATATTTAAGAGCAGGCTACACTCTGTGGGCTCAGCACATGTTATGGTTGTATTCCAGGCTTTCGATGTTTCACATTTGATCTTCCCACCACAGCCTCATTGTGATGTCTGAACCTAATCTCTGGATCGTCTTTGCACTTCTTTCCTCCTTACATTTGACAAAATTGTGTTCTCACATTTGCTCAGTCGTCAGATTTAACGTTCTCCCTCATTCTGCAAACCTTCAATCCACCCTTTGTTGCAATAAGAAAAGGAGAAACATTACATTGCATAGATCACTTGTAGTTAACTTTTGATCTGTTGACTGATTGTGTGTGTTTTTTTTATGTCAGGCTCTTGATGAGGAAACATGACCGTTCAGTGTCAAATCTTCCTCTTTGCCACTCTTCTTACGTCTTCCATCTCAGGAGAATGCAATTCATGTAGAAATGCTGGGAGGCTCGTCAGGGTCAGTCTGTCTGTTCTCTCAGAGGATGATATCTTGCTAAGTAGAGGCTAGATTTCAGTTGATGATAAAACACATTAAACAGTGTCACTCTTAACCAACATACAGAAAATGTTTGCATCGCAATGTACATCAAATGTCAAACAATAGCCAGCAGCCAGTTGGTTTATTATCATCTCGAAATAGAGAGGTAGAAGGATTTTCTTGTTTTGTATAAAGCTAGAAAGGAAAGCAACTACAATTTTATTCAATTACAGTGGGAAAAGCATGTGGCCTGTTGGAATGACTGAAAAATGAATTATCACCCAATTCTAACACAGCTTTGTAAAATTCACAGTAAATGTATACAATTTATTCAGATGATTGTCGATTGGGTCCTGTGATGGACTGGCAACCCGTCCAGGGTGTACCCCACGCCTTGCCCAGTGTGAGCTGGGAACCTGGAAATGGAAGAAGCGGTCGAAGGTGGACGGATGAATGATTGTCCGATTTTGTCCGGTTTTTGGTTGGCAGAGCTAAGAGGGCGATTAAAATGTAGAATGCTATTGTTTCTCACTATGTGTAGCATATGTAAAAGCACGTGTTCGTGCAGGTTTTTTTGCAGGTTAGATGTATGTATTTATAAATGGCATTCCTAGTGGCCTAACTGTGCATAGATGAGAAATACTGCAAGAGAGAGGTGAGTAGTGAGCATGTCTTTCCATTAAAAACAGAGAAGAGGAAAAGGAACACAAGAAGAAGAAGAAGAAGAAGAGAGCTTGATGGTTTAGCCCTGCGTCATTAGGCTCTCAAGGGACTAAGGTTCTGTGACGTCTTTACGTTTCTTTTTCGAGAAATTACAATGTTTCACAAAGAGATTATGATTATAAGCGAATCTTTAAAGGCGGTGAGGGTTTCCAGATTTACGGTGCTCATATCTCAAATCTGCCACAGTGTTTTACAATATCTGAATCTATTTCTGTGCCTCGCCCTATTTCTCAAGGTTTTCATGGTCAACCACATATTTTTGCGTGCGTGCATGCGTGCATGTGTGCGCGAGGGAGAGAGAGTGACTCTGTGTAGAAAGGCAGTACTTTGCGCTTTCAAAGGAAAGCGCACACATTACTCTAAAGTGAGCTAAAGTGAGGCTCAAAGCCATCATAGCGCTGCATCGCTTTTGTATCCCTTTATGTTTCACCTTGTGCCTCACTCTCGTCTCTCCTCTGCCTTAACCTTTTCTGGTGAGAAAATGCCATGTCAATAAAAGCTTTTTAACATGGGGAAAAAATCAATGTGCTCCAATTGTACCCTCTCTCAAGCGTGCCTGTACAGAGCAAACGAGTGGTTCTTCTGTGCAGTGGTTGCTTTTGTGAAAATGTTGTTTTGTAAACGAGAATTTTGGTGATGTTTTGGGTTGTTTTTTGTTTTTTTTAATGAGCTTGAAATGGAAAATCCATTTTAAAACAAAGTGTTTATCTAGCCATAACTTCACACTTTAAACACTTTATTGGTTGCACTGTTACACACCATCAGCTTTTATTGCCCTGAAAGGGAAAGCAAGCTTGAGAGCCGGCTTGCAATAGAAAATGCACAATAAAAACATATCTTAGAACTAATAAAAACACATTAACAGACGGCAAAAAAAAAAAGGCTTGATACATAGGCGTTACATATCCCAAGTGATGTGGTGTCTTTTGACTAAACTGTCAATCTCTCCTTGCATCAGTCAACCCCTAATTATTTGTTGCTTGTCAAGAATGTTAGTCTGCTGTGTTTTATACTTCATTTTAGAAGAGAAAACTGCCGCTTTTTGCTCAGAGAGAGAAAACCATCAGAATAGAGAAGGATTATAATCTCCCCCTCACTGTTTTTCATTAGTTATCATCACCTGACAAATCTCCTTTTGGCAGTTACCATATTGGGTTTAACCAATCAGAAGTGAGTAACTTGTCCTGACATAATTTTCTGTTAAAACTGTAAGTGCTTCCTGTTGGCAGTTGACGTTTTTCTAATCTAGAAATGTCATTTGGTTGGTTGTTGTCATGTCTCCTAAATGCCCTTGCACCAATCTTTTGGGTGTCTGACAGACACTAAATGGGACTTTCATCTAGTTTTAAGCCACATCTGTGCAAGATTTTTATATTTTATCTGGATCAAGATTTTTGGTCAATGGACATCTGGATCTGAAGAAAAACACAAGGCTGAGCTGCCTAGCATTTGCTGGGGCTTCAGGGCAGCAGGCCCCCATGGGACATCTTGTGTTCACTGAATTGTATCTATGATTCACTTATTTTTAAAGTGAAGCTGCCTCATTCTGTGTTTTTGCTGGATTTAATGTCTTTTGGACAAAAAGACAGCTCTGAACTTAAAATTCTTTTCAACACCTTGATGAAAAGTTATCAGAGGAACAATAAAAACAGGGAGCAGTAGTCTCTTCGCAGCACCAACCCCCTCCTTCCAGTGTCCACCATACGGCAATAGAAGACTCTTATTGGGAAACTGCTTTAGTCAGCGTTATTAGTGGTTATAAAGACTATAATAACTGGGTGTGTTTTGTTTTGAGAAGAGAAAAGCTCCACAGAGCTGAACTGACACTCAATCCACACCCGGATGATAAACATCATTTCAGACCACATTTTGTCATTGTTTTGACCCCTAGCAACAGAGATTAAATGTTTTTAGTCTGAGAGCTTTGACTAAATTGAACTCATCCACACTTCTATATCATTTTTCTGACTGTCATAGATGTACCCAAGTAGCAGGGGTTTACTGGTGGCCTAAGAGCTGAGTGTCGCTGTGACGTCTGGTTTTGGGTCTTTGTTGGGTATCCATCTATGTCATCTCTTTTGCGATGTTTCAAAATCTAGCAAAGCTAGCAACATAAGAAGACAATATTATAGCAGAAGGCACAACACCAAAGTTGTCAAACCAGGCAGATGTGGTAACTCCTGTAAGCAGGAATGTTAGCAAATGCAGACCTTAAAATTTAGGTTTGCACTAATTAAGTGAAATGACATTTAATGAGCCTTAAGTTTATCTAGTTTATTGACCGTTGACAAAGTTCCTCCTTGGCCACTTCATACCTTCATTGCATTGTGCAGTAGTAGAGACAGACAGACGGAGAGGGAGGGGGAGTGATATACATCTAATGATCTAAGTGGCCAGGACTCGAACTGGAGACTTGCTTCTCACGTCATTGAAACTTTAATTCATTTGACTGTCATGTGACTTCATTAGTTTGTCTAGTGTCCAAAGTATTTCGTCATGTGGGGATTTGTGTTGAAATTCCTCCACAGCCCGAGATGAGTCATTGTTGTTGGGTAAAGATGATCGCCGATCTTCTGTGTTGCACAGAATAGTGTGTCTTGCCTCTGGCTTAATAGAGGAATTTATATATGTGTGTGTGTGCATGAATTTGTGCCATGATGACCCTGTTATTTATAGTGCTAATTCAAAGTGGAACACAGCCTTCCTCTGACTCCCCTTTTCCGCTGGTTTGTAAATTGCATGAGATTTCTGGGACTGAATATTCTTGTCACATCTTGTAGCACAGCTTGTACAATGAGAAGAAGCACACCCACAAACTCATACATGAGGGTAAATTTTATTTTAGGATAATGCTATTCACAGGTTTTCCTAAAATGGAGCAGACAAATGGCTGGAAATGATTTGACGTTTCAGTGATACTGGCTGTTCCTGTAAATTCCGTGCATTTTTTTTTTTATTTTGCATTAGATTAAAGAAATATCCTGTCATTCAGCAGAGCCAGGTTAATTCTATATAGTTAATAGTTATAGTTTTGGCATGGATAATAACGGCCGTACATCAGTGAGAAGATTCAAGCTATTACAGTTTGATTAACATTTTATTGCTGATCTCTGGACGCACACACGTATCTTAAATGCTCTCCACTGTCATACTTTGATTTCATTCTCATTCTCTCCCCCTCACCATAAACCCCAAGCAGGCTAAAAGCTCCCTTGTGCTAAAATATGAAGTACTGGGGGCCAGTTACAAGTTTATAAGTTGCAGTGTCAGCGTCCTTTAAATGCCCCCCCTCCAGTAATTATCCAACCTACTGCTGATTAATGCTTAGTCACCCCGTCCAACAAGGATTCCTGCCTGCTCCTTCTTTGCTCTTTATCATTAACACAACCACCATCCAGTCATTCTTATTCCAAAGCTGTTTCATGCTGCCACATTCCTTTTATCCTGCAATTAACCAGGAAGTTACTTTAAGGCGCTTGAATGCAGATTGCACATCATCTGCAGTTTAAAAGGTTCTAAATAAAAGTCACCCACTCAGGGGAAGCAATTCAAACTACATTTAAGACGCCACACTCCAGCACACCATTTTGACTGAGGCTTGGCAACTTTGTACTCAGCATCACTTCTGGCAAGATTTGCAAATAGACTGGGCAAGGTCTCGAAGCTTCTCAAATGATTGTTCATTTTAATATTCTTTGGGTTTGTTTATTCACAGGAGCATCTTCTGCTGTGTTTCTATCTCATTTTAAACAGTTAAAAATCGTTGTAGGCAGCAGTATTAGAAAATGTTTGTGCCATATCACTAAACCATCTACTGAAGCCTCTTACTACAGCTAATATGGATTATCTGATCCATCCATCTAACCCTAACCCTCTGCTCAGTTTAGTCTTATTTAAAATTACTAATCCCTTTGAGTTGAACATATATTGCTGTTGCTTTTATTTATATTTGTGTTTATATACATGTTTCCATGTATATCTACCCTTATTCATCTTTCTTGTCTGTATGTCTTCTGAGGAATTCTTCATCTCTCTCCCTGCAATTGATTTCTCTAAATGGAATCTCTAATAAAATCCAAATGGAATAACTCTGTTGTTCTCATAAAAGTTCTCAGGATAGTAACACTTTCTTGTACGCAATTTTTTTCACCCTCGCTTTAATTTTTTTCATTCAAAACAAACTAGCGTGAGTATTTCATGTGCTGTTGGCTCAGTTGCAGTAAAATAGTGAATTCCTTTGATTGTTTTGATTGTTAGCGAATTTCTGGAATCCACATTACTTTTATTTTCATTTCATTTGTGTATGCTTCCACTTATCTCCCAGTCTGGATTTCTACGGCTAGATCTTTTCTACTTCAGTCTACTCCAGTCAGTGATTTTCTAAGTGCAGTCATTTTGGTTTACTGTGAATTTTTCTGCCCATTCTTCTCTCAATATATAAATTGTCACTTGAAAAAAAAAAAAGAAAACCTGCCTTTGAATCTCAAATGACTGTTCGCAAAAGTGTTTTGCATTTTCAGATAGCTGCTGGCATGATAGAAAAAATCCCTGCCTCATTGGTTGTGCAAGTGACGGCAATGAAAGGGACTAGTTGTAATCAGAGATACAGTCCTCAGTCATGCTCAAACTGTGTAAGGACCATCTCATACACTGCTGCTCCTTTTCTCATCCATTTTGCCTCTTTTTTCCATAGCAAAAATAAAACCTGAAAACGTCACTTTCAAATACCAATACTAAATGACAAATTGATCATTGATGTCAAATGGTTGACTAAGCAAACATTGTAGGTATTTAACTACAATCAGAGAAATCATTGGCCCCCTTTTTAATTCTGTTCCTTCATCTCTGCCTTTCGATTTCTGCGTCTATCCAACCACTCCCCCCCCACAACCTTTCAGCTCAGTTGGCTGATAGGTTTATGGATCAATGGTCAGTGGATTGAATGGAAAGGTCACCTTCCCTCCAACCAAGAGAGCTTTCTAGACAGAGTGCTACCTCATCCAGATTCTAATAATGATTCACAGGCATCATCTATTTCTTTTATATATTTCGCAGCCCAAAGACCTCAGAGAACTGAAAAAATGTAGTCGCAATAAGGTTTGTAATTGAAGGGAAAAATGGAATTCCACAAATTTCCTCAATTGTTTTCACTGCATTTGCCTTGAGCACAAATTGTTTGTCTCCTTTGTCTCGGGAAAATAAATGGTGAGGTTTGAGGCATGTAGTCATTATGGTTAAAGATTTTTTTTAAACCAACAGGGAATGAGTGTAAATAAATAGAGAAACCACATGAACCACCGTTGTGCAATTCAACATTTTTACATTTACTCTACAGTAGGATGAATGTTAAGAATGTGAAACATGTTTCTAATGGACCCATGATCATCACTCAGCTCTGCAGTTCCTTACATTGTAGCATTTAATCTCATTGTTTTACTTTGAAGACTGAACTGTATTTTGTATCAGTACATAAAGGAGAAACAGCAACACTGATGGGTTCACACACAGCCACATAAGCCACGTCTTAACTCTCCTCAAAACTTTGTCAGTAGCAGCAGAGGTACAGCAGGACTATGGACTGTGATTTGAAGCAGACATTGCTGCTCCTCCTAGGTGGCTAAGACTCTGTTTGTAACTACATGAATAGCTGAAATTGCCCTCCCTTAAAAAATAATCCCACTGGCCATTGGGACCAGAGCCATATTATAAAGCCCATAGTTATTATTATGGAGTGATATCTCAGTCATGTGAAACATTGTCAGTGTCCTTAGCAAGTGACTGTAGTAATAATGACAGCTGCAAATGAGGAAGTAAGGTGACTTTGCAGCTCCAAAGTCCATATAGGGAAAGGGTTTGGTTCGATGGGGACCAAAGGAGAGCATTCGTTTTCATTCAGTTTTATTCTCTAGTAATCATCGCTGCAGTTGTATTTTTGTAGCATACCACAACAGCCTGTATTTCCTCTACCCTTATGATCTAAAACTCTAATTTGAGACCAAGCCTGATCAGTAATTTGCTATAACAGTGTTACAACATAAAAAGGTTATTTTTTTTTTTAACTGTGATTTATAAAAGTTTATCTGTACTTTATCTTCCACCTAGAGGAGTTCATTTAAGAGAAGTGAATAGCGCTACCTCATCGTAGAAACCAAATTATAATTTTGTGTAAGGGAGTTGTGTAACTCGATATAATTATCCACAGTGAATAAAATAATATAAAGCAAAATACGAAGTCATCATCACAGAACAAAGTGTTCTCGCACCGAGATGGTGTTCGATGGCTGCCGCTCACATATCTCTAACCACTCAAATGGATCATCATTTAAGATGGCAGATTTTCTATATATCAACCCTTAAGGTTTGTCCACATTCTTAAAGAGGAACATCTCTTCCAACTGTGCAGACATCAGTGCTGTGCTTAGCAGAGATGAAATGAATTCCGAGCCTAGCTGCGCTTTATTTCTGTGGTCACCGCCACTGTTGGGGATAGCATTTACTGAAGGGTGGATGAAAAAATTGACAAGCACATGTCTGTTTCTGAAATGTAAGATTTTTACATACAACATGACCTCATATTGAGCCTGAACAAAAAATCTGAAAATTTGGTGAAATATCAGCCACCATATGCAGCAAGCAGATATTTTACCAACAACTACAGAATGGCGACATTAAAGCTTGCCTGCTGAACAGAATGCAGCATTGGCCAGCTAATTTTCCGCAGGAGCTTGAGACCAAAATAGAGCTAGAAGGTATGAAAATTGGATGTAAATTTACAAAACGCAATAGTAAATGGGTGCTTGTTTGCTAAGAAGCTTTTCACAAAAAATGTATTGTGTTCTGTTGTAACCAGTTGGTAATAACATGTGTTAATGCAGTTTTAAGTTGCTATACACCAGCCTCTCTCTGCCATTGTATAAGAGACTCACAGTGACACTGACATCCAACTCCATATTCCTTCATATGAACGTTTAACTTATTCCAACCCCCCCTACCCCCCCCCCGCAGGTTATGTTGCAGACCTCTGTTAAGTTAATATATGTAATAGTTGTTAATGATAACTTCATTTTCATGGATGTATCAGTTTTCTTTACATTTCAAAGAGAATGTTTCAAGCTTTTAGGCCAGTGTGTCACCTCAAATAATTTATCACAGTATCGAGGGACTGTCAGTACCAACATAGTAGCCTCCCTCTCTCGTTGCTAGTGATGCTCTCTCTCTCATTTTTTTTACACACCGTGATTGGCTTGTGGCTTCAGGGCAGAGTGAATTATTAAGGCTTGCTCTTTCTTTGGCCATAAATGCTCTTGCCCTCTTTCCATCTCTCTTCCTCGTGTTTTCCACTTCCTCTCCTCACTCAACAGTCTGCCCATTCAGTAGGAGGGTGAACAGGAAAAGAAGAAGTCACTGTAGCGTGAGGGAGAAAAGCAGTAGGGAGAAATAACACAGACACAAATATGGTTTGTAATCATGGATAGAAATGGAGAAAGAATGTCAGTAGGGAAATGGAAAAAAGAGCCATCCAACATTACACAGAGACGTGTGTGTGTCTGGGTGAAGGTAGTGGGGAGGTGGTTAGTGACAGAGCGAGAAGAACGACAAATTGCCCAGAAAGCACTTTTCTATCCTCCACCTGCCATCTGCCCTACATGGAGACCTGAGTGCATCACAGAGGCGCAAACCCACACCTGCTTTGCTGTATAAGAATAAGAATAGAGAGTTTGCTGTGTGCGTTTGTGTGTATTGTGCACACATGCAGTAAATTAAACCAAAGAGGGATCAGTTGAGTGGTGCTGTCATTGGAGAGTTGTTAAATTGCGAAATGGGTGAGGGTGGAGAAAAAGGAAGAAAGGGGGGTGGAGAGACGAATATCGACAGAGAAAGAGAGTAGTAAGAAAAAATAGAGTTGTTTTCATCCCCATCAATAATGCAGGAAGTGTATTATCTCCTGTTGTGTGCAGCTGCAAACTCCATGCCTCAGCGATTCTTACAGAGGTAAACAACCCTGTGCATGTGCGTGCACACAAACTGACTCACAGACAGGAGGATTAGTGATCGTTTGTGTCATTTTACAGACATATAATTTATGTAAATATGGGTTTCCTGCTGTGAGAAATACTGACTACTGAAAAGTAGTGAGTTGATTATTAGTGTGCTCTGTTTATCTGTGTTTATATGGCCGATAAATCTATCAACCAGCACCTACTTAGCATAACTCTACATCACTATCTTTAATCATAATAAAAGCTTCTTTAGTCCTTGTAACATCTCTTCTACTCTTTGATAAATCTGCACTTCTCAGTATGTTATATTAAATGATTGGGAGTGATGTCAGCAGCATCGCTGGTAGAGATACAGAATTAAAATCCAAGAACTACTCACAGATAAACAGAGCGTTTTGGTAACATTAAGCTCAGATTTGGGGTCTTCATGGCCTGCAATTTTTCTGTTTTGTCTTACTGGTGTCATCACAGTTGCATCCAGAAGCTATTTTAAAATGATTAAAAACACCCTATCTGTGAAACTACTCTGCACCAAATAACAGAGAGATAAAGTTGAAGCAGCTAAAGAGCAAAATGTTTTTCCCAGGACCCAGGGGACCCTATCACAGAGGTGAGAGTAAATCTTAGTCAATATTATTTATTAGGCTCAAAAGCGCACTATCACTCCAAAAAGGCCATAGAGCCTGTATGGGAAGATAAAAAAAACAAAACAAAACAAAACACTGAATGTATTAAACCACAAAGATATCGCCATTTTTACTGGGAAAATTTAATAAGGCTGATAACGTTACCAATAAATAATTCAGTGGTTAATAATGGTTGGGTTCAATCAGGCCAATTGAAACTGTAGCAAATGGTGTGCAAATGACTTTAAAAAAAATACGTTTAAAAAATTCAAATGGGAAAAAAGTAAACACCAAAAGCGAGCATGACACACCGACAGCTGTGGTGACACAAAAGCACTTGTCAGAAAACATGTCTGAGCTGTTCCACGGTCTGGGAGTAGCAATGACACAGCAAGAGGGTGCAAATCCATGCAATGGCTTGAAAAAATGTTAAGCATGTATTTGATGTTTCACATGCTAACAGATGGATGAAGGAGGGTAAAGGAGAGATGTCATCTCTGTACCAGTGCTTAATTTTGGGCAAAGTGCAATTGAGACAAGGATTTGTAAGATTTGGCGCGATAACACCCTGATCCAGAGAGCTGCTTTATTTTGGGGGGAATTACTAGGGCACTAAACAGACGGCGTTGATATTTTAGGAAAACATTCGGGTTGCTCCTGGTCTGTTTGCTGCTGCTGGAGGGCACGGTGTGATTTTTCTGGGCCATATACTTTCATAACATCTGCTCATAAACTTCTGTCCTGCAGCAGCAGAATTTAACATCAGAGTTGAACAGGTACGCATGCCAAGGCCAAATGTCAGCCCACTACAGATCGATGGCTGCCTCTACTCACAAAATGCACGTGTTGGTGAGTGTCCGGGTGCTGATATAGAAAGGAATTAGATTATACCAGATCAAAGCCAGACACTATTGCTTTTCAGCTGTGGCTGCGCCCAGCATCATCATCGTCATCATCATTATCATCTTCCTCCTCTTCACGCTCTGGACTTGTTAAACAGATGCACAGTTCAAGAATTTTGGCAAAATTTTGCAGTTTGCGTTGTCTCTCTGTGCCTTTTTTTCCCCCTATAGTCAAACAGGCAATTAGAGAAACCAGAGTTGTTAAGGCAACACACAGGCGTTGTTTAATTTTGTGTACACAAGTGCATGCTTGTGTCCGTGTGTTTACGTGTACGTACCCAGGTGTTGTGCTTTAAGGCAAAAAGAGAGGAAATACTTTCTCTAACCATACACACAGGCATGGATCAAAGTAAATGTCAGTTTGGTTCACACTTGGGAAATCCAAATCTGTGTGTGTGTGTGTGTGTGTGTATTCTCCGAGACTTAGTAGAAAAACATCTTCATACAATACATATCTGCTTAAATATACATGCATACAGACACAATATCATCCTACTCTGTCTACATTTGTTTTTAATAAAACATGGCAGTAAAAAGTGTGTCACAGTCTAACTAAGTGAGGAAGAAGCAGAAGCGAAGGTTTCTGCTCCAGTGTAAGATCAGATATCAGATAGTGTGTGTGTGCGCTCCTCTCCCTCCCTCTATCAGTGTAAGGCATGGCTTTAATTGCGGCCAGTTTTGATGTCTTGAGCCTGTACTCTCATCTCCTGAATCACAGGCTTTATTTCTTCTTCTCTGCCTCTTTCTTTGTCAGTCTGCCTCAGTCTTCCTCTTACTCATTTTAATTTACTGTATCTGCACTCTAAAATGTCTGCTGGTCACACACACACACACATACACACGAGACATAATTAATGCTGACCTTTTCTCCTTCAGTAGATTCATCTTGAAGGAGAGAGGAGGGAAAAGAAATGTGAAAACAAGGGTAAATTAATAAAAAGTCTGGGAGGGGTTACTGCAGGAGGTGATCAAATGAGAACTAGAGAAGAAAGGGGACATTAAAGAAATGGGTGAAATGCTCTGCTGATCAGTGGACATGAACTTAACGGGGTGTATTCTGTCTAATAGTACATGCACATGATGAGAGAACATAAAAAATACAAGACGGTGGGGGGTAGCAGGGATGTTGGGAATTTTAAATTTACTGATGAACAAATGTGACTTATTTTCACTCTTTCATTTCTTTTCTCAGTTACCTCTTGGAAAACTGGGACAGCGTAGTCTGTCTGCTAAAAACACTGTGCCTGATTGCAGATGAAGACACACACAAACACAAACAGACATACACTCGCATGGACCACAGAGAATACTATCCTTTATCTGCATGGATTTGCTATTGACAGATATGATGGAAGATAAGAGGGAAATTACCAGCTGAAGGTGGTCTGCGTTTTATTTAGATTGGACACACGTGTTTGTATTTCAATATTTGTGAGGGCACTGACAGAGTGAATTCCCCACTTCCTAACCATTATGCTGAATCTATCATTAGATTGCCTGTTCCTTAGAGAAGACCACCCAAAACTGGTCCTAACAAGATGAGATGTGTGTGTAGTCGCCCTCATACTTAAACCTCAGGTCTCCTCCCATGCTACGAGCCCTCTTAGCTGTGCAAAATTCCTTTTCTGTTCAATACTATTGAATATTGTGCCTTGAGATCAATTTAACTGTAATCACAAACACACACACACTCCCCTCCCCTCCCCTCTCTCTTCTCATTCATCTGTTGGGTGGAGCTGGCGTGTCAATATGGAGAGGTAATTATTTGCTCGGCCAGCCTGAGCCTACTCTAAGTCTCAAGGACGGACTTGCCAACAGCTACAGACCCATCCAACACTCAGATTACACAACAGTCACAGTGTGTGTGTTTGTGTTGTGTCTGTGTGTGATGCTGGGACCAGGACTTGAATGAAAGCGTGTCCCTGTGTTATGCATATGCATGCAGAAGGTACAGTGGTTATATGGTTTGTAGTTTGCTATGGTGTGTGTGTGTGTGTGGCTGAATGTGTGCAGGCCCATGGCCATTTGCACACAAATAACGATGCATGTATATCTGTCAGTATATATAGAACAATGGCTTATGCGGCGTTGTCGCTGCAGGTCTCTACCACACACACATACACACTCCCATATTCCCTCTGTAGTGTGGAAGTGTGATAGCAGGGAAGGGGGAAGGAAATTGAAGATGTGAAGGAGATTGGGCCAGAATAGAGAAGAATGAGGGAAGAGGAGGGGAGGAGAGGAATTTTCAAAGGTGAGCACTGTGAAGGGAAGAGAAAGACGCATTGGAAGAAGAAACAGGAAAGAAAGAAAAAGAGGTAGATATGGGGACAGAGAGAATGAGAGAGAGGGGCAGAAATTGGAAGAAGGCCATTGGAGGATGAACATCAGTCATAAGAGATGAGCTGATGATCACAGTCGGGCCAGACAGATAATGTTTTACTTTCTAGCCCCATAAAATTGTTTACGACAGCTCTCCCCAGACAACAGCTACCTGTTTTTATTTGGCTCTGTATTTATATTTGGGTGTGTGTGTTTAGCTGAATGCTTGTAGCGGATGAAGGGTGTAGTACGTGTGCTTTTGTGCCTGCAGCCACACATGTTTGCATGTATGAATGCACATAAGCTGGATGATTATCAAGTGTGAAGTGTGTGAATGGAATTTCACAGTGCCATTTTCTTGGGTGTATGTCTTTGATTGTTTGTGTTTTTATGTGTGTGTGTGTGTGTGTCCAGAGTGCTGCAGAGCCATAAAGAGGTGCCAGAGAGTTTTGAGTGATAGCTTTGGACTACCACAGCCAGGAGACCAATAACAGTAGGCGGCTCAAGGAGGCTACTGCCAAGTGACCAATGATTAGATCCAAGTTGAGGAGACCAGAGCTGAAAGGCTCGTCATTCCTCTGCTTCATTCCCCCTCAGAGCCCCATTCACAGCCTCCCCCAGTAACAGGACAGCATTTCTGTCCTTGAGTGTTGTGGAAATACATTGGTATACTCTCTGGGTCTTCAATTTGTTAAAGTTAGATCCAGAGCTCAGTGGGAGGGAGAACTTTTCCAGGCGTAAATTTAAAGAGCAAGATTATGAAGTTGTGTAGATAACTCTGATATAGGGGGCAGTAAAAATGAGAAAGTACATGAAATGTTAAATCCATTCTATTTCCGGATGACGCAGGCAGATGTGATCACACAACCACACCACCACAGGTAGCAACCCACAGCAATAAGAAACTTGTTGATGAGGCTGCAGCCTTTATGCACAGAGGAGGGTTAGAATAATGATTATTATTCGGTATGCAAGGCAGGAACATCAGTGAATTTTTATGCTTTAAAGGTTCTGCCTACAAGAGTCTGTATAGTGTCTTTAATGCATTCATACTTCTGTGATTATAAATAATAAAAACCAGAGATCAGAAAGGGCTTTGAAGTGACATCAGACATCAACACCCAGACACATCCAAATAGTCAGTATAGCCAGACAAATTGACCTACAGTGAATGGGATAATAAAAACTAATACATCGGAGCGCCTGTTGGTTCGAGTGTTTTAGAATGTGTGCCAAGTAATGGCCAAGTCCCTGGTTCAAATCTGGCCAGGACCCGATGCTGCAGGTCATTTCTCCCTGCCAATTACTGACTTAACAAAAAGCCCCTAAGTTAAAGAAAAAATTGTAAAAAGTTATACATACCCCAAAATAAAGGAGAAAAAAAAAGTTCAATTCAACCAGAGACATTTCAAAAAAGGAACTCACTGGAGAGGTTGTTCAAAACCACTGCACTTTTATTCTTATCAAATTGGTTCCAGCCCAAGATGTTTCATCGTCGTCCAGGTTAATACAGCTCCAGTATTTCAGATATAATCTGCAGCCAGGACAGGAAGCGCTTTAAAAGTAATGAGGCAATTAGTTACACTGATACACTAACAAACTAATAGTGAATGTAAAGACACCTACGGTGGAATAGCACAAGCTCTTTTGGGGGCTTTTGTTTGGTGGTCTGACTGCTGCACTCAGTACAGTTGGGAGTCTGTGAAATGTTTTGTGGTTTATTGACGTTATGAGACAAGTGATCTCATTATGAGGCTGTGATAACAGTATGCAACAACACATAGATGTTTGTTTACTCGGTTAATTATCCACAGGGCACATCTCTGCATCCTACACACAAGCTCACTCGGGAGGATTTTGCAATGTGAGAAGTACCCCCATAGTTTAAATATAAAAGACACACGGCTCATCCAAGCCCCATATTCCTGTCAGACTTAACTCTGTCACATAAATTTCAACATCTACATCAGATGTGATTGCATAGATTCAAAAACTTTTACTTGTCACTGGATGTGAATAATAATACGGTGTTGCCATATAGGTAGTAACAAAGTCTGTTTCTGGTGAATTCTAAGGTAATTCATTTCAATTGGTAGGAGTTTTGCAAAGAAAAAAAAAAACTACATCCTAATCATTGAGCATAGCTGGATGTGTCTGATAAGGTCCACTGTGTAATCTTGGTCCTGACTCCTCTGGTTTGATCCTTATTATCCTGTTATTTCTTTGCGTTTATAATGCTGCCGCTTGTTTTTCATGCTTCTTCTCAACCTCCATTTGTGAGTGTGTGAGTGACTGTTTATGTGCCTGTGTACTGACTATGTAATATTGATCAGCTAGAGAAGCAGGGTGGTCCTGCTCTAAGCTGTCAGCACATCCTGAAGAAAACCCCTCTGTCTCTAGGACTCTAGCAAACACAAGCAGCAGAAGTTAAATCAGCCATAATCATCTGCTCTATTCAATCACTTATTTATGGTTAAATTTGTCTGGGAGCCTTTCTCTGCAGCACCAATTTATGAGTAACACATCTCCCATCCGTGTAATTCATAAACTGACCTCGGCTGTTTGCCGTATTGATTTTTGCTGGAGTGGGGGTCCTAAAGCTTCCATCCCCTACAGTTGGTGGGCCTCCATCCAGAACACACCGTGTTCCCCCGTCATGGCTCCAGCACACATCCTGTGGTCATCCTGAGGTTACTGCGGAAGGTCTGCTGCTGGTCTGCTGGGTGCCCCAGGCATGTGGATAGGATGGCTCCCACAGGACCCACTCCCACTGATCATTATTGTCTATGAATATCTGCTGCATTGCAGATAGATGGAAGAGAGGGAAAAGGGGAATAGGTGTATTGGAAAGAAGTGTAGCAATAGCTGAAGAAAAAAAGAAAATTGGTTTTGGCAGAGGAAAACAGCAAATGAAGGATAAGATGGCACAAAAGAGGCTGCAATGGAGGTGTGTGTCTGCGTGTGGTGGTGGTGGTGGTGATGTTAGTGGGAGGAACACAAAAGAAATTTCATTTTCAAGGACACTCAGGTCCCTTGCTGTGGTGATTCAAACAACAAATCCACACATGTTTATTGCAGTCAGGCTTTTAAATATGTGGCTGTTTGGGGGCAGTAAGAGAGAAAGAAAGGCTCAGAGAGAAACAGAGAAGGTAGAAAACAGACAGGGTGCAAATGAGGAAGATATAGAGGAGGTGTCATTCGCCTCATTACATTCCAGTCTTTGTTAAACATCTAATTATTGCTGTACCCTCACAAAGCTCCATGTTCACTCACTATGGAACACTTGCTAACACACACATGCACGAAGAAGCATTTTTATCCTTTGGGAGGACTTTGACTTCTAATAATTTTATCCTAACCATACCTAATGCGCTTCATGCTGTTGTAAGCCTGAATGGTTATGAACATCCCTCAACAAATTTGAACAAATGTCTGTCCTCAATATGACTCATACAACCAGGGCTGAAAATAACACACCCTTCTTCTTTCTGGCCCAAGGTTTCCTACCTGCCAAAATATGAACACGGTGAATAGCTGGTCTCTAGCCTTACAGGGCCTAATTTTGACCAGCCCCAGGACAAATCCATTCCAGCTATTGCTACATGTCAACGTTGCTGCTAGATTGAGTTTGCTAAATATTATGCTGCAACCTTAAATGTAAACTTGCTGAAGACCTCACTTCTTGGTCTTAGGTTGAGCAAAAAAAAAAAAAAAAAAAAAAAAACAGACATCAAATTATGCCAGTTATCTCTAAAGACAGGGAGAAAGCTCACTGGACAAACAAAGATTTCCCAGCACACCTTACCTTTTCCATTTTTTTTGGCAAAAAAAGTAGCCAAACCAATCAGTGGTGATCATATCCAAGCACATTTCCATGAGGTCTATGACTCCAAACTGACTACTGCTGCCCCCAGCAAGGTAAACTTTCCAATCTAGATAAGATAAATACACACTTCTCTGCAGGATCCGCACATTTCAGGAAGCAGCCATTGAATTTTTGTTCATCTTCTAGGTGATTCCTCTTATCGACTCCTTCACACATGCACAGTCCTCCATGTCTGTGGACGTATTGGCGCAGTGTCAGGGCTGCTGACTGATGGTGATGATGGTCAGTCATCAGGACTCCTGTCTGGGTGCTTTCACATTATTCATTTGTCCTTGTGGCAAATGACTGGTTTGGTTCGTGTGAGGAGAAGCTGTGGGACCGACGTTAAACTCAGTGTAGACCTCTCTCTCTCTCTCTCTCTCCCTCTCTCTCCTTAAACCCCTCCATGCAGCTCTCTCTCCCTCCACTCTCGGTACCGGGCGTGCGGTTGCCAGTAGAGACGCGCCAACAGTTCGGTGCTTGACGGCAGAGCGGCACGCGCTCTCCCCCCGCCATTTCCTCGTGCCGAGCCCGGGTATGTCGAGCAGCGGCTCGGGCTCTTCCTCGCGGAAGGAGTTCGACGTGAAGCAGATCCTCCGGATCCGATGGAGGTGGTTCGGTCACCCCGCGGTCCCTCCGCCTCACTCCCCGCCGCTGGGAGACTACTTCGCCGGGAGGAGAGCGGGCGGCTGCTCAGAGGACGGACCGTCAGTCAGCGGCTCTAGCGGCGCGAATTCAGCCGGTGTAAACCCCGGCGCCGGGGGTCACGGCGGTCTGGTGGCCAGCGGCAGCACCGGGTCTAACCTGTGCCACGGCAGCAGCAGAAAGTTTGCCGATCTGGCGGGGAGTCGGGGCGGGCCGGGAGCGTCAGCAGTTGGAGCCACGGGCAGCTCCTGTCCCCGCTCCCTCAGCCAGCCCGAGTGTCGGAGCTCCGCCGCGGCGCTGTCGTGGGTCTCTCCGCCGTCTCACCGTCGCTCTCGTCCGGTGTCGAGCATAGACCCGCCCGGCGAGGCTCAGATGCCCCAGCTGGTACCGGAGCCCTCCGCTCACGCCGGGGCAGAAGAGGTGGAGGCGGCGGCGGCGGTAGCGGCGGGCACCGAGGATAGCAACCACCCAGAAACCGACTCCAGCTCGTGCAGGTAGGGCAGCGGGTCCGGGGCGGATCACTCTCTGCTCCGGGACCTTTTAGTTCAAACTTACCGGAGAAGATTTCTACAGGATCATTAAAGTCATTTAGACCAAAGGACCAAACACACCCCGAAACTGTTTGTGCAAGTACACAACTTCTCAGACAGAGAAGCACTTGAGTGTTATATAATTTGATGAATTGAATCACGCTTTTCTGGTTTGCCTATTGTTTTTTTTTTTTTTTTTTTAGTTAGTTTTCAAGCAGGATAATCGGACAGTTACTTTTAAAAACTTCTCAAATGTGATCAGTTGATGGGTTTCTTTGTCGTATTTGTTTGTAAACAGTTTTTTCACTGCTGGTCACTACATCTTTTTATGGGCTTCGGAGAGTCGCAGCAGCCGGGTTATCTGAAGTAAGTCAGTATTGATCAGTACTGAAACTGTTGAGATAGTTATAATCATCGCTGCTGGGTAAAGCAGAGCACGGATGGAAAGTCAATGTTCTCCTGATGCCTTTAATGGGAAAAGTGATTTACCAAGAGGGATTTCCAAAGGAAGAGGCAGCTCAGGCAGTATTCAGTAAGTGTGTGTGTGTGTGTGTGTGTGTGTGTGTGTGTGTGTTACGTATAGACGGGCAGAGTGAGGGAGTGCTGAGAGATGATGCCTCTGTATCTTTGGGGCAGCATGTGAGCTTCAGATTTATTTATTTATTTATTTATTTTTTGCCTCAACCTCCTAATGAGGCTTCGCCAGCCGGTTTCTGTTGAGCAAACACACACACACACACACAGAAGTCTTACACTCTTGTGTAATATGGGATTTTCAGAGTCAAATTAACAATATGACTGCAGGACTTAGCTCTGCGTGTTGCTATATAGTGTACTTGACATTTAAATTGTTTTATGTTCACTGACTGATACTGCAGCTTTTACTCCAAATCCATATTTCTCTGCATGTCTGTATGCACATTCATAATGACGTGCTGCATTGGCACAGCTCTATTGGTGTGAAAAGGCTTTAAATTAGTAGTTACACTGGAAACAGCAAAACAAAGCAATTAAGGCATCATAACTCATTGAGCACATCTCCATAGACTCACCAATTTATGTTGGTATTATGATGCTGCAGTAAATGTGCAAGAAGAATTGCACTCTGTGTGTGTGTATCTGTGTGTGTATGTATGTGTTTACTATCCTGGCATAATGATGCATCTGAAAGCCTCCTATCATACTCCGTGTTCCCAAGACACACATCAGAAAATATAAATGATTCATAGGGCTTGTGCACGCACGCACGCACACACACACGCATATAGACACACTCACATTAAAACAGCTTTCAGTGGGAGCAAATGCTGATGTATTTTTAAATGGATTAATGTGCAAGGCTCTAATTTTAATTTGGTGTTCCATTTGTTTTCACCAATGTGTGCATTTGTATGAGAACAACATGAAGATACAAGCAAAGGTTTTAAAATATCTCTTGTTATGCAAGGCTTGATGTCACATTGCTAACACAGAAAATTACCTCTGCTTGATAGTGACACACGGAGACACGTGCACATGCACACACATACACACCTACCTTATTAGCATAAGCAAAACAGAAAATGATGTGAGCCTGAACTGATTTGGAGTATGTATTGTTCATCTGCATGGATGTAGCCACATCTTTCCATGTTACATGTTATGGTTGCCATACCAACACAGAGATTACTTTCTGAAGCATGCATTTGCAGCACTGTGCATGTAAGTTTTGAAATGTGTGCGTGTTACTATTCATCATCTCCCACTGAAAGCTCCTGTGTACAGTATGGTACTAAAAAACATGGGTGACAGAATCCCAAATGGGATCACAGGAGGGGACGGTTACTGAATCCCAGAGTGGCTGATAGCTTGACTTGGCTCTACTCATCTACTCCTCTCTATTTTTTTCTTCATCCAACCCTCCATCCAGCCTTCCCTCCTCTAATACTGGTGTTTCCAGTGCTCAGGGTGCAACATGTGACCAGTCAGGCAAACTGGTTGTATGATCACATCCTCGATCAGCTTACAGAAGTTGTGTGACTGTCCTTGCCTGGTGCAGAGGTTGAAAAAATTTGGCCTTGTGGTGTTGATTTGCCCTAGACACAGTCTCTCTCTCTCTCTTTCTCTCTCTCCTCTCTCTGTTTTCCCCTCTCTGACCACATTGAGTGCCTGCCAGGCTCAATTAAGAGGACTGGAAGGCAATGTTCCCCCCACTTCAAAGCCACCTCTTTGGCAGTATTTAGCCACACCATTCGTCTACATACACACTGACACACATTCAAGAGGATAGGAAAGCTACCCAAAAAGCCTCCTTAGACAGTGAAAATCGGGTAGGGAGAGGAAACAGAGGCAAAGATGGATGATGGGAGGACGGGATGAGGTGAAATGAAGTGAGTGATGGATGAGATTAGTCACAGATATAAATGTAAGGACAGGAGACAGATGTGGGGGAGCAAGGGGAAGATGACTCCTGCTGTGGCAATTCAGCAGCAGCACACACAGCCAGTTTCTGTGCTCGATAGTTTCTTGCAACTTTCATTGATAGTGTCTGAGAGCTTTAAACATGTTATAGATTAACATTGACATATGACAGTTTATATGGTGAATTTATTGAGAAATTGTTGCCTTTTTAGAAATTTGAAAGACATTAAGAAACATTGTCATGTGTTTGCAATCACTTTTCTGGCCAGTGGGTAAATATTAGTCCAAGGTTTTATTTTCTTTATCTATTTTTCTGGGGCTGCATTATACTCTCTACTCTCTCATGATGCTAGATGGTGTATTATGTGGTGGGTTGCTGCTTATTTATCTTTTGACCAAAGCTGAAGCATTGAGAGTGAAGCAAAGAGAATGAATCCAAGGGCTTTTGTAAATTAGATGATACTTACCTGTATCTGTCACTTCAAAAAACCTTTTTGACACTCCATGTAGTGTACATTTGTTCTGTTCTTCATTATAGCACAAGTAAAAAATCCACAGAAAACCTATTAACTAGATGACAGAGGGCTACTGACATATATAAAAATACTATTATGTAACTAAATTACAAACATTAAAATTACATATCAGAAGATTCAAAGTGACATTTTCCTTAGAGTATCTTATCTCGTTGTGCTGGAGGGCCTTTTCTGCCATTTCTGCTTTTAAATTAAAAAATTGAAGTAGCAGCTTTGGCTCTCATAAATTAAATGCTGGTTTGAGGGGCCAGGATGGCTTATGATTCTGAAGAACGCACTAACTTTCTCTCTCTCTCTATCCCCCTCACAAAAACATTCTTCATCAGCTCTGACTGGAAGAATAAGACATAGCAGCCGTGGGCTTCGACACTTCCACCAGTGAATAACGAATGTTGAAGCCATCCTGCTCAAAACCCTTCATTTCCCGTTGTTGGTATAGATACAAGGAAACTGGTTGCCATTAGGGAGCAGAGTAAATTACTGCATATCCTATGGGCTCAGCTCCCACAGCTATTTAATTGGCAGCTTCTCTTTTAAGTGGGCTAAATTTATCTGGCCATTTACTCCTAGTAATTGGACCATTAAAGAGCTTTTGTCTGCTCCTGGCGACATACTGTAACCCTGTTTAAAAAGTGAAAGGGAGCGTGAATATGTGTGAGGGAACGGAACAAAGAAAATTATGGCATAAGGATGACACAGAGCAGGTGGTGTAGCGCTCTACACACATCTGTGTTTTTGTCTCCAGCAAAAGAGAATAAGCATCAACACATGCACTCAAAACCTCCATCTCCTTGTTTTTCTTTCTGTTTGTCTGTGTGGTTGTAATTGTGTGAATGTTTGTCTTTGTCTGCGTGTCTGTGTGCATACAGGACTTCTAACAGCAGTGCCACTCTGTCCTCATGCATGTCGATGGAGCCGTGTGCGTGTCCAGAAGAGTGTATGTTTACTGCTCTGTCCCACGCCGATGTCACCTTCCGCAAGATGGAGGGCTACCTGAGGAGCCGACAGCTGTGTGACATCATACTGGTAGCTGGAGACCGACGGATACCTGCACACAGGTGGGACAAAACAGATATTACACAAGCACATAAGATTGACAGTGAATAGATGCTAATGTTTATGTTTTCATTCATCCAATCATTCATCTTGTCCTGCTTATCAGTTTCTGAGTTGTGGAGAGGGTGGGATACACTGTGAATGGGTTGCCAGTCCATCACAGGGTAAACATACAGAGAAGTCACACTCAGACCTACAGGAAATTTAGAGTCACAAATTAACCTGAACATGCATGTCTTTGGACAGTGGGGGAAAACCCACGCAAACATGGGAAGAACATGCAAATACCGCTCAGAAAGGCCCCAGGCCCGGGAAACGAGCCCATGACCTTCTTATTGTGGGGCAACAGCGCTAACCACTATGCCGCCGTGCTACTCCTATGTTTACAAATATTATTGGTTAATATTTTTAGCTAGATTTTAGTTCAGTTGTTTTGTTTTTTTTCAGCTAAGGTGAGTCAATTTCAATTTTCAGTGATATAAAAGTGGGAAAAATCCTCACATTTGAAATTATGCAAGCCATTAACATTTGCTACATTTGGTTGTTAATGACTTGCTAAATGCATTAGTTTAATTATTAAAATTGTAGTTCATTCATTTTCGTAATTATTTAACAATGCGTTTCTAGATTACACATGATTTGTTTCCTGCAGCGTCACAAACCTGTGTAATGCCTGTGTTGTAGTGCCCAGATGAGTTATTAGCTGACTAATCAGCCGGCTTTGGGCAGGTATTTATCTTGGCCATCTCTTCTATGTAGGCAACTTGATGTACTTGGCAGAAAATTGTGACAGTAAAGCAATTAACAGATCAATTAAGTTCAAGTAGTGAAAATAATAATCAGTAGGAGCCTTAAATCCAACATCATGTCAAACTTTGTGCTACATGCACATGCAGAAACATTTGTTGTGGAACTCTTGCATTGAATGCTTACACATTTACCAAAACATTTCAACATGGTTTACATATTTATACACGGGATGACACAATTACACACAACACACTGTGGCAAGAAACCTTCACAGACATAGCAGAAGCGCAGTCATGCTCATAAAAGTTCCCTTTTATTTTTGTAGTCTCTCTGTATCACACATAGTCAAGTCAAGTAAGCCTCTGAATCAGGCATCAAACACACACACATGTCATCCACCTCATAGCCCCCTGCCACACTCTGCTCTGTCACTGTTACTCACTGGGCATGTGGCCATTGCTGCAGCAGCAGGATCCATCTGTACGGGGATGAGACAGAGCACGGCCCTCCACTAACAGAAAGACCCCTTTTCTCTCACTACCATCCTCTCCTGCCTCATTTGATTTAGTCCTCCAGGCACAGATGGTGACAAACAAAAGGCACTGCTGTATAAGAATCCTAATGGTGTATGTGAAAGAGTGTGCTGATGTCTGAAGTTGTGTGGATTTGTGTTTTTGTATGCCAGTAAGAGGGTGGGAGTAAGACATCTTTGCTTGAAAGTGTTCGCAATTGATTTATTGTAAGTGTAGGATAAAATGCTTTTCTGGGAACAAAACATACACCTTCTTACTCTCTGTCTCTCTGTCTCTCTCCACACTACAGGTACACATAAACAAATGCACAATAAATGCTGAATAGGCCATATGTGTTGTGTTTATAGCGTAAATGCTTATTGCTTGCAGAGTTTGTTGCCAGAAGTGCTATTTGAGGAAAAACTCAGGCTCTGTGGGTACTTTAAAAAACTAGAGCACAGGGGCTGTACCCTTTGAAAATACAGTATCTTGCAAATCAGTTTTTGTAGCGCAATCTGAACACCTCTGTAAGCATGCTGATTCCAGTTAGTATCCATTCAGCATATTCTGTGTAGCATTTTTGTTGATCAGTAGGTATGTTTTGCAAACTCATTAAGTGCACACTATGGTTTAGTACAACAAGACAAAGAGGATATAGCCATTTTGCCCCATTCTGGACAGTGTAATCCACTGCATGAGAGACAATCCCACAGGGTCCTATAGAAAAGTTGGGGTAATCATTTGAAAGCTGTCCTTTAGTGGAGGAGGAGTTGTTAACAGGATGTGCATTTGCCAAACCAGATCAGTTGATCTTTTATATAGTATAGTGATAAAGCATAACTCATTTTGTGGCACTCCAAATAAGTTTCCTCACACAGTGTATTTTTTTTCATCTCTTTTTGCACCAAACCATAAAAAGCTCATTAGTGCTGCTTGCGGCTTGCTCTAGCTTTTCAAGGTTTTTGCAAAGTGCAGTTGTACAGTAGTTGGTATGTTTTGATTGCGACTGTGAGCTAGTGGTGTTAAATGAAAACTCAGGAATTACCCAACTCATTGGAGTCATCCCCTTCAAATCCATCCAACAGATGTTTGTTTTTTAAGATAGTTCATTCTCGGCAAAGGGCTGGAATTCACAGACCAACATGTTGCCATGTTGAAGCCACACTGCTAAAAATGTAATTTTTCCTATGGCTCCCTGAGTTACAATATTGAAGTGTGTCTCTCCTACCAACCCTCCTGTTGTTTTTCACGTTCTCGGTTTTTCCACCATTGTATATCTGCAGCATGTAGCACATCCACACACAAGCAGACTGTTGAGCTTCCAGCTCTTGGTCTCCTTTCCTGAGTCCAACTCATCTGTTTCCTACTCTACTCACTGTGGCATTTTATCTACTCGCCATTGTTTCCTTTATAGTGTGACACACTGTCTGCCATGTCTCTGTCTTCAACACACTGCATTTGCGTTGGTATGTAAATATCCCACTGCTGTATGCTCTGATTTCCTTAGAGCATCACATCTTTGACATCTTTCTCTGTAAAAAGACATGCACACTCCTCATCTGTGCTTCAGGCTATCTGTCAAGGTCCTGGTGTCACACTCAGTAATGAGATTATACACAAGTACACAATTCATACATATTCAGTGCCCGCGCGTACACGCACACATACACACCGCTCACACATTCAAGTCAAAAAAGGACATAAAAACTGCAAAAGCAGAAACTCAGCAGAATGACCATTTAGAAATCTAAAAATTACTAAACAGCACACAATTTTAATTTGAGTTTAAACCAGATTAGTTGATTTATCATAAACTATATGGGGGACAGGACATCAAAAATACTTAGCTCTACAATTCTGTCAGAGACAAGGGTATAGTATATGTTTCACAGAGTCATTTTCAAAGACGTCACCAAGAGGGTAGGAAGGAAAATCTTTATCACTGCCATTTTATATTGCCGTTTGTATTTTGTTTACATTCTTGCTTTTTTTTCTACACCTATGGTTGCTGCTGTAATAACAAATTTCCCAACATGGCATTAATAAAGTACCCTTATCTTACCTTTAAAAAAAATCCACATAAATATTTATAATTGACTACTTTCTGGCTGTTTTGATACTTTATTTATTTCTATGAGATTATTTTGGCATAAAAGGGTAATGTTTTGCTGTGGAGATTTAAGTAAAAAGTGACCTTTTGGATAAAAAAAACACTCCATCTTCCTCTCCTCCCATCTCTTTGTGCATCTTTTCCACTTACTCAATCACCGCTAAATTTTGTATGGAACTTAGATTAACCATTCTTCTCATTCTTTCTTTTTGTCTGTCCTCCCTCAGCTAACCAGCTGTGAATGGCATAGGCAGATTTAATAATGTTCTTTCTGGTGGTGGGGACTGACCATTGGTTTTTTATGGTGCATGCCTTGATTTGAGTGGGACTAAGTCTTTCTTTATATTGTTATGCGTGTACATGTTAACCAGCAAACAAAGTAAGAACTCTAGATCATCTGCAGAGTTACAGGATGACATGAAGAAATGTCAATAAGGTCAGTGTGTACAAACATCTGGAGATGCCTAAGGCTCACGCAAAGCTTTTTTTTTTTTTTTTTTTAATGTGCCAGCAGACATGAGTATGTTATGCAGGGCTCAAAGTACTCCCGCACCGTGTTGGATCTCCGTGTCGTTGGAGTGCGATTAAAAAAAGATCAACATTAACAAAACAAACCTGTAGATGCAGGATATTGTCAGGCTGGAGCAGTCAGTTGAGTTCATCTATCTATAGAATGAGAGTAACACAGCTTTCCCTCCCAACCAAACTAAAATCACTAGCCAATCAGCAGGGGTGGACAGTAACGAAGTAAATTTACTTGAGTACTGTACTTTTGAGTATCTGTACTTTACTTGAGTATTATTTTTGGGGGATACTTTTACTTTCACTTCACTAGATTTTGTGCTAGTCTAACATTGTTTTTAATTGTAATTGTTTTTGTAACACGCACGCCTCTTGCATTCAGCATTAGCCAGTGTTTGGATGTCTTCTTTCTCACTTACAACACGGTCCAACTCCTAATCACTCACAGCTGAATGCAGGTCTGCCTTTGTGCACACACACACACATATGCACACATATGGAGAGAAAAAAGACGGTGACATGACAAAGCAGCTCTGCAAATATGAAAGATTTTTATTTGATTTAGCTTGATATTATATTTGACCAAGGGTGCTTATCCCAACTAGTGGCTGACATGAAATCGTTATCACATCAATGTAAAGCGGTCTTAAAGGGGCTTATTTATATCTGTCAAAAGCACTTGTATAGAATAAAAGATGGGAAAAGAATAAAGCATTTAACTCTTTGCATGTATGACTAAATGTCAGCATTTTAGTTTGTGTCATTTTCAAATCCATAAGCCTGTCTGACAGGCCGTGATTCTAATTTGTCTGTTGTGGTTGGTTACCTTTGACACTTACCTGATACTTTCCCGCTTACATCAGCTCTCCTACCTCTACTAAAGGTGCTGACTTCCCATTATGGCAAATGTTTGTTGGTAGCTTATAGTAGAAAACACAACTCTTGTGACCTTCAGTCACGCAGCTGTCGTAGAGCTCCACGCATTGCATAGGCTAAATGTTAGTTTATGGGCTCTAAGCTCTAGATCTAATAGGTGCTGTCTGCAAATTATGAGGAGCAGCTCAAAAAGCTAGCTATCATGAAACGGGAGGAGTTGATGCATGCATTGTGTTTCCAGGAAGATATCCATAGTCTTACACTGTTGTTCAAAAAGTGTCATGAACAGTGACGTAAGAACTAAAAGAGCAAAAGAGATGTTTTAGTCTTATCTGTTGTCATGGTGTGAGGTGATAGGGTTATATGATGATACAGGATGAATACTGTGCATTTTCTGGTTGTGTCATCATTGTCCCGGCTGCCCCCCCCCCCCCCCCCCCCCCCCCCCACGGATCTCTGCTATTCATCTTTTCCCTGACAGTCCAGACTTGTCCTGTCAGCAAGGTCAGAGTGCTCTTTTCCTCCATTACAACTGCCCATCCTCTCTGACTAAGGCCTGACACCTTCTTCTCACAGGCTGGTCCTCTCATCCGTATCAGACTACTTTGCAGCCATGTTTACCAGTGATGTTCGGGAGGCTAAGCAGGATGAGGTGAAGATGGAGGGAGTGGACCCTGATGCATTGTGGGTACTGGTGCAGTATGCATATACAGGTAAGTACATTGTTACCTTATCAGAAAAGTACATACTGTCAAGTTTAGGTTTTGTTTTTTTTTTTTGTTCTAGAAAATACTATTTAAACTCACACCCAAGTTCTGATATATGCAGCGTTAGTGTGAGTTGATGTATTTTACTTCAGAAGTTACAACCGACCAACTATTGAAGTCCTTTTGAATGAAGGTTTTGGGTTTTACAAGAACATAGATATTTTTTAGTTCTAACAAATTTCAAGAAAGAAAAGCCAACACAATATTGTGTTATTTTTGTCACCAAGCACGTATAAATCCACTGCTGTGTGCAGCTTGGAGCTCAGTGCAATAAATAGAGTTGAAACTGACTAACACATTATGGGTTTTGTTTTGTTTCTGTTTTTGTTGGTTTTTGATTTATTTTTTTTTTAGGAAAAAAAGAAAACTCCTGAATATTGCCGGCCTTAGACTTTAGAAGCCAGTGACTGAAAGCTTCCGATCAATCTAACTGTGAATTTGTTTTTAATAAATAATAAAAGAAAAGTGATTTAGATTATGTGTAGAATGGTATAATTTGTGAGCTTTCCATAACCATTTACCTAATCAAATCAGATCGAATCAGATTTTTTTGTATAGCGCCAAATCATAACAAAGTCACATCAAGGCACTTTACATATAGAGCAGGTCTAGACCAAACTCTTTAGATACCTAAGATGGTAGACAATTCTTAATACAGCTCCTTTGTGACATCTTTTTTTTTCTTTATCTGTTTTCTTCTCCATCCCCTCACTCTGACAACCAGGCCGTCTTGAGTTGAGGGAGGACACCATTGAATCTCTGCTGTCAGCCTCTTGCCTACTGCAGCTGTCATCTGTGGTTCAGGCCTGCTGCTCCTTCCTCATGAAGCAGCTCCACCCCTCCAATTGTCTGGGCATCCGCTCCTATGCTGACGCTCAGGGCTGCCATGACCTGCAGAGGGCTGCTCACGCCTACACTATGGTGCGCATATAGCCAGTTTACATCTATACCTCCAATGTTTGTAGAGCCACCACGAGAAAATTAATGAAAGAGCAGCTTATGGAAAGATCGGAAAATAATGGTCAATCCGGTTAGACTACAGATTTTTATGTTGTAGGAGATAAATGTTACAGCAAAATTCAGGTTTTCTTTGAACTTTCCCATTTCAGAGCTTTTCTTCACCACTTCTACACAGATGTACCTAGAGTTTGGTCATTATTCAGCCTACACGTTATTTCCTGTAACAAATCAGTTTCTCATTCACAACACACCACACCACCATCACTGCCACAATAGCTGTTTTCAGCAAAGGGTTGCTATGGAGACGATGAAATAGCTCCTTTTCGACTTGACTATTCTTTTTCTTTTCTCGTTCTCTCCTGTCTTTAGATGCCTCTTTCTTCAACCAGGCTCTCTCTGTGTGTCAGTCTCTGTCAGTGTCACTGTTCCTGTCTTTCTCTCTCTAAGTGGATTATTGTTAAACTTTAATCTGGGGTAATTATGTCATAGAGGTGGTTTACTTTCAATGTGATGGTCTGCCTGTCTGTAATCCATTTAAACACACATTTTCTATTATACACATAAAAACTCAGAATTATTACAGAGCAACACAAAAGTCTGACTTCGTAGAGATGAGTGCTTTGAATTCTCTTTTTATTTTTTTACTCTTCATTTTTTATTTATGCGGGAAGCAGGTGAGATTTATATGTCGTTTTCATTCCCCCAAAATGACTGAACAAAAAAATCTCTTGCTCAAACACAGAAAAATGTCTGTAAGAGGTCTGGCTAACTATATGGAGTATAACATCAAGAATGTCCATTGCCATTATCATCATCACCAAGCTTATTGGCAATGCTGATGCAGTTGCACACATCTACTATGCACAACATTGTCTCTTGCTGAGGCTACGTGCCGTAACTGGTGTTTCCATATTGGCCTATACATTGAAATATTTAATATTTCTTTCAAACCTTGAATCCATTCATATTAAAGTAAGCAGTGCACCTACTTAATTTGCAACTATTTTAAGAATTAATAAATGATTTAAAACAAAAACAGCATACTGGAGGAAGCTTCTTAGGATTGTGTCTTGTGATAGTTAAACATTTCTCGTGAAAATGTCACCTTGTGCTTTATGAAGCTGCATAGCTAAATATGTTGTTCTGACAAAACAATTTATTGATTAATTCAGTTCATGAAAATTATTATTTGCAACTCTAGTGTCTTCTCAAATACAGAAAGTCCTGAAATTATTAATCTTTTTCAGCTTTTCTCATCCACCATTCTCTGACCTTTCTAAAGCCCTCATTTACCTCTTTTTCTCTTTTCTTGCCTCCTTGCAACCCTTAATCTCTCTCCACACTAAAACTCCCTATTGTTTTTTTTTTTCTTGTCCGTATTCCCCTCTTTCTTGTGCAATACATTATTCATTCAGCTTTACTCTTTAAAAATGAATATGCCTTTGCTTATCTACTCAAGCATGGAATTCATCCACTCCCCTGTTTTACCCTCTCTCTCTCTCTGCCCACCAGGATCACTTTTTGGAGGTGGTGGGAAGTCAAGAGTTCTTGTTGCTCCCGGTGGAGGAGATGGAGAGGTTGATCACTTCTGATGACATCAACGTACCAGACGAGGAAACTGTGGTAACCTCTTTGCTCACGTGGGTCCGTCATGATGCCCCCACTCGGCAACACCACCTGCCTTTGCTGTTGGCTCACATCAGACTGCCACTGCTGCAGCCACAGGTGAACACTTATATCACATAAAGTATTATTTGGTAACAATTTGACAATAATTTGTTTATCTTGGAGGAATGGTTCTGTACTTAGTCTGAGCTGAACACTGATCCAATATCAGTGCTCTATTTTCTCAAATTTGCAATCTGCGTCTCTCTCTGTGTTAACCTAGTTTATGGAGGAAACAAGACAACAGACTTTGAAACATTTTAAAAATGTCACAGATAAACACACAGTGTTTATGTATTCCTGTAGATCTGGCTGATGCCAACACTTGTCAGTGCTTTAACTGAAAAATCCGGCATAGATAGTAATAGGAGTTTGTGCATTTGGAATTACTAAATAACCCTATAAATAAGCATATATGATCTCAAAGGGTTGTGTGCAGTTTCATGTTATATCCTATTAATGCTGCTCCCTCTGTTCCACTTTTCCATTTTGCTGTCTCTGTCCCTTTGTCTCTTTTTGTCTCTCACTCATAAATCAGTTAAATTGTTAAAAATGACTATTGCTGTGAAGCAAACAGTGAAAGGATAAATAAATTTTTTAAGAGAACATTATGTGCTGTGTTTACTGGTAGAGGCATCAATCAACATAAACTTGAACTTTATCACTTTATCAGACCTTTGTCAAAGCTCATGTCTTCACATTGTGGCAGTAAAGTATGGATAAAGAGTTGGTCAGTCTTCCTCCTGATGAGCTGCTGGCTTTTTCCCACGGCAAAATTTATCTCATGGTCTCTTCCTCCCTCTTCTCACCCTCTTCCTGGCTCCAATTTGTCTCACTCTTCATTGTCTCACAATCCTCTTCAGGCAATTAGAAGGACTATAGCCATTACAATAACTGTAGATCACAACCGCTATTCTGTCAGGTGTGTGCTCGTGTTTGTTTTGTGTGCCTAAGTGTGTGCAAGTCTCTGCATGCTGTTTCTCCTCCTCCTCTCCCTCTTTCTAGCAAGTGAGGAGTGTTTTAGTGGTAATTTGATGCACAGAAGTTTATATGATAGGAAAAACCCCAGTTACTGCCAAGATCTTAAAATGCACAATCACACACATTTTAAACCTAATTAAGTGTGATGTGTCTCTTAACCGCAGCTGAATAATCTGTTTCCTTCATCTTCCTCATCAGTCACATCCCTCTCTATATATAAAGAAAGTGTAGGCATAAAACTCCCTTTGTGGCCTTACCCTGCTCTTTCTATCTTTTCTGCCTGCCTCTATATATCCTGCTTTTGCACTGGCACAGTATACAACCTGAACATCTCAGATATATACCTTTGCCCGGGTCAGCTGAAATCGCAAGTAGCTGTAACATGTAATCAGGGAGAAGATGGATGGCAGAGAGGTAGAGCAGTGGAAGAATCTGAGAGTGGAGAGAGCAACAGCAAAAGGCATAGAGCTAAGGGTTTATTCATCACTTAACAATCTATCACCTCCATGCCTGCGCTACAATGCTTAACTGAGAGATGAATTAACATTTAGCAACCTCATAACTGTGACATGTCAATAAAGCAACAACTAGGCCTCACATACACAACCGATCAATATTCATCAACCAATTAGTCAGTTTTCCATTTAGGGCACCATGTGATTAATCAAGTGGATGTCAGTTCACCAGATTAATACCTTTAATCCCTTTCCCCCATTATCACTTTGACACACACACGCAAACAGACACAGAGACAAACACACTAATCATCTGATCGTCTTAGAAGAGCATCTGTGATCGCAAATCAGACAGGGTAGAAAAAGTACTTAGGCTGAGACACAACTTGTTTTTATAACATGTTGTCCAACTACACCAAGATATCCACTGTTAGATAGCGTAGTTTTTCCCACATAACCACACATTTCATAGCAAATCCTTCCTACAGTTGGTGAGATGTTTCAGTCTGGAGCACAGTGGTGAAATCTAAAATCAATTTTAAATTACTTAAAAGGGATTATCAAAAATATTGAGAAATACATTTTTATGAATCAGTTCACTAATTCAATGACTAATATTTTCTGATCTGTATTCTTGTATTATGTGTGCTTGGAAGGTGGAAAGTCTAGATAGAGAGGTGCTAGTAAGAGCATGTCTTGTAGGTGGACTGAGTTTTGTTTAGTGCGCATGGGAGTGCAAGTCATGTTTCTGAGCTGAAACTGGGGGGGCAATTGTTCCTACATCCACTGTGAGGTAAAGAGAGGGCAGAGAGGAGAAGCTGGGGTGCCTGCAGGGCTCAGTCTTATCTCACCCTCCACATTCAATCATCACAGCGTGATGGATAAATAACACAGGAGAGGACAAACATGGTTTTCTATCTCTGCCTGTCTTTATCACACACACACACACACACACACACACACACACACACACACACACACACACACGAATGCCAAAATAGAGTTCACCTTAATTTGTCCCTCAGTGATTGTATGCAATGAAAATGTGGGTTCACCCTGGCGTGTAAGCTGCTTATCCATTTAGCATGCTTGCTTTACGCTCTCTACGTCTGACTGAGAAAATTGATTTTACATTCAGTGACCAAGTTGAATTATTTGGGTCAAGTGTTTCATTTTGTGGTGGGATTGGAATTATGGGGGGCAGGACAAATACTTTATCGTATAGCCAATCATTTATAATATTTGTTCTCTGTGACTGGATCTTAGGAGCGATTTCTGCACATCCCCACTGACTTCATTGTACACACCAAGGCAGGTATGCACACAGTTGGGAAACTTTAAACTTAAAATTAGATTTATTTGAAAAAAATTGTGTCCCTCTGGAACCTCCACTGCTTTTCATTTATTAACACACACACACACACACAAATGTGCATACACTTACAAACCCACACACACATACCTATCTAAATGTAAATCAAGCAATTCTTTCCTTCTTGCCTTCAGGGAAAACTTGCTTCTCTCACAGGCCCTGATTTCCTGTGGATGTGCTTCCAGGAACAGACTAGTGGATTAAAGGGCTTCATAGCTGCATATGTGTGTATTTGTGTTTCTATTGTGTGTGTGTGTGTGTCTGTTTGCGGGTGCTCATAGATGAGGTTAAAGCGTATGGACTAGAATTCTGATGAGATGTTCCGGTTTGATTAGTTTTCTAGTGTGTCAGATCATCAGTGTATACATGCTCTTGTGTCGTATGTGAGAATGTGATACCGTGTGTGTCTGTGCGAGCACGAATGCACGCTGCTCTGATCTGATCTGATCTAATCTCTCAGTCAATGAGAGAACAGCTTTCTTTTGACCCTCAGACCTCCACAATCGGTGATAACGTTGTAATGTGCACTGGTCTACACCCACTGTACACCATAGTCTGCATTTGTGTCAGCTCCTCACTGACAGCAGTTTTTATATCCCTGTGCATTCATTTTTGGAAATGGTTCTTATACATGCACACGTTTAGTTTTTGGCAGATCTGGAGTCTAACGCTCTGCTACGGGACAGTGTGGAGTGTCAGCGACTGCTGATGGAGGGGATGAAGTATCACCTCTTGCCCCAACGCCGCCCCCTGCTCCAAAGCCCTCGCACCCATCCTCGCAAAGCTACCGTTGGGGCTATGTTTGCTGTGGGTGGCATGGACGCTACAAAAGGTAGAACAGTCACTAAATACATATACAGATTATTAAGTACACCTAATAGAAAAAGTCCTGCAGTTAATCCTCTTTCATTAAGTTTATAATGTTCAGACACTGCAGGCTCAGGAATTACTATACAGTTCAGTCAACACCTCAAAGTAGAGACCAGCATAATCCTCCTTCATGTTACATTTTTATGTGTTCTCCAGGTGCTACCAGTATTGAGCAGTACTGTCTGCGTCGGGACACATGGAGGCAGGTTGCCACCATGAGTGGCCGGAGACTGCAGTTTGGTGTAGCCGTCCTTGACGGGCGTCTGTATGTCGTAGGAGGCCGAGATGGACTTAAGACTCTGAACACTGTGGAATGTTACAACCCGCACAGTAAAACCTGGAGTGTCATGCCTCCCATGTCTACCCACAGACATGGTTTAGGTGAGCACAAATTTGTATAAAAACAAAATTGGCTTGGAAAGTGAAGTGCTAAATTATTCAATTAGTCTTTTATATAAACACTGACTGATACTAGAGAAGCTATTTGTAAGGTCATTGATTGAGGTATTTGAAGTTTGACAATGGAATTATGCAAGTAATGTTTTTTTGGGGTAAAAGGTTTTTATGATATATACATGTATCCTTGCTTGAAAAGTTTTTTTTTTTTTTCCAATCTCAAGGACACTTCAGCTGCTTTTGTGGATTTTACCTGCTTAATTTGTATATGCGTAAGGGCGATCGCCCCACTGTGCAAGCCTACAATTTCAGTGAAAATATTTGATGCAGCATGCTCTGCTAGTGCTTCATTGTTTTAATAAATACATACATGTGTGTGAGCAGTGGCAAAGATTCAAGCACACATCTGGCAGCGCAGATGTTCTGGCAAATAAATCCCTTGGGGATGCAAGTGTCAACATGTTGCTATCGCTGCACGCTTAATGCCCGAGGTGTGCCTGCGCACAAAATAGAAATTCACACCCTTGTCCTAAACGTGTACAAGCTGATATTGTTTTGGTAAGATGCCATGAGTTAATCATGCACATGTGGTTGTGTGTTGCAGGTGTAGCAGTCCTAGAGGGGCCCATGTATGCAGTGGGAGGGCATGATGGCTGGAGCTACCTCAGCACAGTGGAAAGGTGTGAAGATATTTCATACAGCTGGAGATAGAGGAACTGGATGTTTTTGCTAAAACATTCAGTTTAGCTGAGAAAACACAATATCCTAACTGCTCTCTTTACTATATTTCAATTATTGGAAAATCTGAAGAAATTCAGGTTAGCCATTCTCCACAGCTAAGATTCAACAGAAAATTCCTTTCATTTTTGGCTAATCAGGCTTTCTCAGGTAATCACTTAGTTAATATAATGTAAGAACATAGCGCAATGCTTGTCCTTTTCTCCCAGCGTTCGAAGTGACATCGTATCCAATCAAAAATTCATTATATTCGGTTTATGCTTGCAGAAATCTAAGGAAATCAACAAATATTGACATAAAAAACTTGATGCAGATAAATTAGGCATGTATTTTTTTAATGTTTTTACCCAAAATGATTATTAATTATCATGATAGTTTATTGCTTATTGATTTTCTGATGGATTATTTAACTCTTAGTTGTTTTGTATTGTTTTGCACTAATTCTACTAGGTGGGACCCCCAAGCCCGACAGTGGAGCTTTGTTGCAAGTATGGCTACACCCAGAAGCACAGTAGGAGTAGCTGTACTCAATGGAAAGTATGTAAAAATTCACACAAATATGGCTTCAGAAATCTCCATTTCGTGCAAAGTAAAAAATTAATTCTAAGTGCAGGAAATGTAACAGCAAACATGTACCAAGTTTTTATGATGTGTTGCCCTTGTTTCTGTAGATGGCTGTATCCAATTACTTGAAGTGGGTCTGGACAAAAGCATCTGCCAAATCAAAGTCACTTAATGCTACAGATATATTTTACCTGAAATGGCATAACAAGCACTGCACTTAGACTCAATAGAGGACATCATTTGTACTGTATAACTGTACCACTACAGATTATTTGTAAACGCGTGTAAAAATAGCAAATCCATTGTCAAAGTACTGTGCATCAAGCTAAAACTGATGCCATCTATAACTGTAGTCCTATATTGAATCCCCCATGAAGATTGTTCAATTTGTGACAGAACTGTTATAGTGAGGTGCTGATTTATTCCCACTTTCAATGAGGTAGTTTGTGGTGCTGTTGAATTGTACTGCATTATAACAGATATACGATTTTGCCTGTCCAATTTATATTGAAGAGGGTATTGAAGAGGAAAAATATCAGACGCCTCTTTGATAAAACAGTAATGGTTCTGAATACAGAAGCAGTAAAGAAACCCACTATCATCATGCAGATAAACCCACCTTTGGCAAATAATTTCAACAAAACTAAACAAAATCTTTATAAAGGAGCATAAATTGCAGGACAAATAGAAATTGAATTTGCAAGGTCAATTCTTTTTATTTTACTCAAGACAAACTTTTATGAAACTTATCTTGCAATGTCATTTTAATTGAATTTCTGTTTTATTTTGTTCGGTTTGAATACATTGCCTTGGAAAGAACTTTAGAGCTTGTATCCACACAAAGTATTATTACTTTCATTTTAGCGAGGTGTTCCTAATTGGTGCTAACTGAATAAATTGAAAGTGGGATTTGAATAATTCTTTTCCTTTGCCCCAAAATTATCCTACAACCTGCAGTATGTCATCAAAATCGCAATATTGTGCTATTGTTTTTATTATTTTTATGCCTCAGAGAGATACCACAGAGAAATGCTTTATGGGTGCTAATACAAACATAACTGATTTGTGTTATCCATGCCAGCAGTTGTGTGTGCATGGCTGCTTGTGTTTGTGCTAGTGCATGTATATGTTGTGTATTCTCTGGGCACTTTGCCTGATGGAGCTCATTACGTGTTTCACTGGCTCTGGCACACTTTTTCTTCATCCTTCCAACTCCATATCCATTGGCTCATGTACACACACACACACACACACACCAAGAGTGCTGGCTGATTGATTTTGCACACCTCACTTTGTCCCCTAAAAAACTTGACAACGCACACAAACACAGCCTGTCACCATCTGTGTATGTGTCATTTGGTGTGTTTGTCCATAGAAATAACACCGGCTTCTGTCTTCCTCAGGTTGTATGCAGTTGGAGGTCGTGACGGCTCATCCTGCCTGCGTTCAGTGGAGTGTTTCGACCCCCACACCAACAGGTCAGAGACAAGGGACTTCATATGACCAGAATTAATTGCTGTCTCCTGATTTATTTTCTGTCTTCCTTTCTTTCTCGCGAACCGCCTCTGTGCTTATAAGGTTATTTACCCACAGATCAAAGGAGACAGCTAACCCACTCGGGACATTAGAATAGACTACATTCAAACAACTTCTGTTTATGGAGTGCACTCATTATAGCCTCCACTAGAACAGCTGGGAGGAAGTTCTCCTTGGTCCCTGGGAAATAATTTCCTTAAAAAAAAAAAAAAGAAGAAGCAGCACATTTTGGGGGATTTTTTTGAGTTTTGTGTGAAGGTTTGTGGAAAATTCTTTTTTGTGTAATGGTTACATCCTACAGGTGGAGTGGATGTGCCCCTATGGCTAAAAGACGTGGCGGTGTGGGTGTTGCCACATGGCATGGCTTTTTGTATGCCATCGGAGGACATGATGCTCCAGCCTCATCCCTGGCATCTCGGTTAAGTGACTGTGTGGAGAGGTAAGTCAAAATTTATGTTTGATTAACTGGTTGTTCAGTCGTATCCCACAAACTGTTCACCAGACACAACCGACCGGTATAAAATTGGATGAAAATATGCCTCGGATTTTAGTTTGATTTGTGTTGTAGTTGGTGTGAGGTTGTTGCTTTTATGTGATGGCAGTTTCTGCTTTTGAACTCTGCATATATACATTTCATTTACATATATACATAAATTTACAGTCTATGTGACTGTTATACCTGCACGTAGGAGGGTAGTCGTCAGTTTTGATATTTGCCACTATGGGGGCAGCAAACTCCAGAGGGAAAATTCAGCAATTTATGAAATATGCTTAATCACTATCTTGGAAAGGGTTGGATATGAAGATCAATATACTGTTATGTAGAAGTCAGGATGTGTTGTGTTTTTTGTTTTTTTTTTTCACTTAGTGTTATGACTGGAAAAATTTTGCCTAGCTCCAAAGTCCAAGAATGCTCTAACCTGCACCTCTGAACCGTAGTACTTAACATGCTGTTTGTTATTTGTTTAACCAGTATAAGAACAGCGAACAGTTTGCCTGCTGGTTAAATAAACAGCTATTTATTATAGGAGTATTTTGCCTTTATTTTAGCTGCAGAGAGAAAAAAAGAGAAGGAGAGAAAAGAAAATGTTTGCATCTGTGGTGTGTGTGTGTGTGTGTGTGTGTGTGTGCTTGTGTTCGTGCAGGTATGACCCTCAGACAGATGTGTGGACGACAGTAGCTCCAATGAGCATTAGCAGAGATGCCGTTGGCGTTTGCCTCCTTGGTGACCGTCTCTATGCTGTGGGAGGTTACGACGGCCAGGTGTATCTCAATATTGTGGAAGCTTACGATCCTCAGACAAATGAGTGGACGCAGGTAAACACCCAGACACAAATTGATGCAATGGCTATAGACATACATGTATTATTTTGTGTAAATGTTTGTGTATGGTACTAATATACTCACTCATGAACACTTATACGTCTTGTTCAGCAAAAAGATAATAATAAATAATAAAAAATAAGTGATAAATAGTAGTTTAAATGTTATATAAACACACAGTCACAGTTTGACCTGGTATGTTTTCATTGTTATGTTAATGTGTGTTTTCCTCATGCTATTTTTGTTCTTGTCACTGCAACAATAGGAGATATAGGGGACTGTTTCAATGTTGGATGATCTGATTCAGCTGAAATCTATCACACTTCAGTTTATACCCCATCTCCTTCATAGCCTCAGAGGATTTCTAACCAAAGTCGCTGGAAATCTGCCATTTCGTAAAAATGCACTATGCTTGGATCAAGTGGGCTCAGAATACTGAGCACATTCAAAATTGCACAGAGGGATGAGGGCAAAATGAGATGTGAGGGGACATTTTGAGACCATTAAATGCATCCTTTTTTCATTGTCAAAAACTGAGGCAAACAAACAAACAAACAGATATGTTGTCTATCCATCCAAGTAGCATCACTGCTGTTTTTTGCTTTAACAGAAATCTGCCAACACATAACGTGTGTGCTGAGTTTAAGTTTGGAATTATGTGACTGACAGCTCAAACTATCTGTGAAGAAGCTGTGGCTACAAAACAAAAGAGCAAACAACCTCAAAGAGATAAAAGACCTTCATTTAGAGCAAAAAGAATTTAGTACCTCTTGTGTGAATCACATTTTGTTTGGTGCCTGTGGAAAGATGGATAATGTTGTTGATTCAATGCAATTAAGTCTTAAAGTCCAGTGACTCCAAGAGGTGGCAAGATAAATCTAAATGGTCACAAACTATAAAAAGCAGGAATGCCATTTCTGTGACACTTTCCTGTTAATATCTGAATAATTTTATGTATGTGAGACAGAAGCAAAATTATTTCACTCTAAACTTGCCATGAACAGCAGCAGCGTTGTGATGAGGGGTCACAACTTGACACAGCAATCCAAAAAGATTGTGAGCCAAAACCTATTACAATTTTTACCTCTGTTTTGGTAATATGGTACTAATGCTATAAAAGCCCACTTTTGCAATTTAAGGGGCGGTTTGGAAGGAGGTCTCAGTTACTCACTTTGTGAAATTTCTAATATCTTATTATTGCTTCTCCTCCAGTTTGTTGTTGCACTTCTTTATGAAGTCACACACTAAATCAGGACTGAATCACTTGAGACAAATAGAAAAAAAAAAACAAATGGAAAACAAATGCTTGACTTCCCATTGGTTCTATTTTTGAAATATTTGTATAACTGCTATAGTTCCAGGCTGCAATGCTACACTGCAAGCATCAGTTTTCCCCATCAGCTGTATCGACCACTGCTGCTGCTTCTGCTCATAATCGTCCCACAAAACAAGTTACTTCCAACTGCATTCATGCCAACATGCTCCCACACACCTCACATAGAATGGCAACTAAGAATAACATTTATTTTTCTGATACATGTGATACAAAAAGACCAATAAAAGTGCTTCACATAATACATTAAAGAATCCATCCATTATTTCTACCAATCCCAGCTGGCCTGCGGTGAGAGTTGAGTTCAATATGCACAGTCTGCTAGTCTGTCATAGCGCTGATGAATAGAGATGTTTAGAGACAACCATTCACACTCACACATACGAGCAGTTGTAGTTTGTAGTCACTAACCTAACCTGCATGTCTCCACACTGTGAGAGGAAGCTGAAGAACCTGGAGGTAACTCACACATGCACAGAGAAACGGAAACTCCAATACAAGGATAAATATTTCAGTGTTTAAATTCAGATCAGGTTTCTGGCATACTGGAGCACAGTGAAGAGACTGAACTCCTGTGGGGGATATGTCCAATTTTCCTGCTTTTTCTTCTCTAACAGCAGCTTTTTGAATTAATTGTCTGAGTGGGTTTTTGGGACGCCTGAGAAAAGACTGTAAGATATTATGGAAATGCAAGGGGAAATATTACTTTTCCAGTTTCCTTAATTTGTCCACTTAATGTCCAGCTTTGACCAAAATTCTCGTCCTTCGGTTTTTCTTTCCTTTCAGGTAGCACCTCTGTGTCTGGGCAGGGCAGGAGCGTGTGTGGTGGCCGTCAGACTGTGACGCAAACACAAACAATTGATGTTTGATGAACTGTACCCTCCTCTGGGCCACCACTGGCAAGGTGACTTTTAACAAGAGATCGATTTATCTACACCAAGTAAAAAAAAAAAGGCTGAACACTCTTCAGGTTTTACACCATACAAAGTCAAGCTTTTCTCTCTGTACAGATTGTTCATTGTCAATTACGATGTTTTGGTCAAGCTTTGGTTAAGTTTTCATATTGGAACATCCTGATAACTTCTGCCACAGAAGTGAACTGCCACCAACATCCACAGTGAAGAAGAGATGCAGTGTTTATTTGAGCATGGCAGAACTGCTGTCTTGTCTTTTTTTTTTCTTGCCTATTATTTTGTTCCTGTAGACAAGTTGGGAAACACAGGCATAGACACAAACACACACAAACACACATAGACACACACAAATCTACATGGCTGCTTTCAGCTTTAATTTCTGCTGACAGAAAGGTGAGCGAGACAGAGAGACTGTCAAGCCATGTTGGAATGCTTCATCATTTCACACTCTTGGTTTTCCTAACAGTATCTGATTGTGTGTATTGAAGCTATTTTAATATTCTGTATTATTTTTATGCTGCTCTTAGTGTGCGCTTTCCTTTTTCTCTATCTCTGTTACCTGATGACAGATAAAAGAAAGACTTTTGACATAATCAGCACAACCTTATGAACAACTATACTGCAAGGAACTGAGCTTTTTATTCCTTTGAGGTGAAAACATATTATGCTGTATGTAATAGCTCCGTGCGTGTGTCTTCCATGTTGCATCAGCTCACATCTAAAACATACAGCAAATGCATTGTTGCTTATCACAAGCTACACTGCCAAACTATCCATCTTTTTATTCATTTTTTTTACCATAATCCTGCATTATTTCCACATACTTTAGGTTAATTAAGATCTGTTATTGGCTTTACAGGTGTGATTATTATTATTATTATTAATCATCATCATCATTATTAATACTACACTGGCCCCATTTTGATCCCTAAGTGGAAATGTAGTACTCAATTCCCTGTAAAGCACAGGGTCAGTTCAGCCTTTGCATCTAACAGCTACATACTTTGTCTCTATTGTAGGATTACCCTGTGTGTGTGTGTGTGTGTGTGTGTGTGTGTGTGTGTGTGTGTGTGTGTGTGTGTGTGTGTGTGTGTGTGTGTGTGTGTGTGTGTGTGTGTGTGTGTGTGTGTATGTATGTACTGGGTTTTTGAGAGATTGCTAGGAGTATATTTTTATCTCAAATGAGAATCTTACCCCTTTCCCTCTCCACATCTCCAATTCCCTGCTGCTTTCTCCTCATCCCCATTTTCCCATTTCATCACTGCACATACGCACACAGAGACCGGCACTCTACAGCTCAAACAAATACACGCACTAGTACGTTTTAGAGCAGAATTGGATACCCAGAAAAATTGAACAACAAACGATATAATGAGAGCAAGAATTAAATAAGGTTTATTCAGCCAGTGCCGACGTTTTGTTTGATGTGAAGTCCGATGTGTTATTTCAGTTGCGGCAGCTGTAGACAAAGCACGAGATGTGAGTGAAACATGAATCCTGTCAAACGGCCTCATTTGCTCATTGTTGTTGACTTGTTTTAGTGAACATACATGACAAGAAATGACTACAATACAACAATTCTGACTGCAGGTTCACGCTGTACATGTCATTTGTGTGCCTACAGTATTAAGTGTGTGTGTATGTGGGCGTGTGCATGTTGTGTGCACAGAAAACTCCTGACACTGAAAGGCAAAGCAGGCATCCTGTCTGCACTGACAGATTTAGAGCTAATGTAGCTCCCAGGATGCACTTCACACGCATACGCATGCACACACACACTTTCACCACGCAGCTGAAAGCCAAGTGCCCCGGGAGTCAGTGAAAATTGAAAAGCCTCCCAAATTTGCCAGCATGACATCTAAAAAGCAGAGACGGGCAGGCTAGAAATCCCCCACAGCTGAGCTGATGTTTATTCAAGCCTAATGCAGTGCTGCATTATTCTATTTTCTTCCCCTTCAGACCTGCCCGCTGGCTATTTAGAGAGTAATTCTCCCAAGTTCTCAACAGAAAAAGTATATCACCTCTACTGTGTAGATGTTGTCAGAGAGTTTGGTTTCAGTCAGAGGTTACAAGTAAAGACAGACATTCCAAATCAAGGTATATATTCAAGTATATTATGTACATAAATAAATGTAAAATCTGTATGTTATGCTGTATCTTATACAGGGGCCACTAAATATACCACGTGTAACTGTGTATTTCTTTTTGTACCATGAATTCAATAGCAGAGTTGTAATAAAACGAGGGTTGGTGAGTAATGGTACAGCTGCTCATCCCTTTTTGTACCTGAGCATTCCACCTCCTCTTTTACAATATAAATGACGTATGTACAATTATGCTGCTGTAAAATCCTGTTATAGGTCTTTCGTACATTAAAGTCAAGATGTGATTTAACTTTAGTTTCTGTTTGATCCTTTGTGAAAGATTACTGCGGAAAGGTTTAACAGTAACAGCTAAATCATGTTATGGGACAGATGTTTTTGCAAGCTGTTCACATTCGCGCAATCACTATAATTGCCATCAGGGTGTAAATTTGCATGCATGTATGTGGCTCTTCTGTATAACACGGCCCCATCAGAGTCGCCCTAGCGTTGGCCATTGTAGTTCAAAGGTCTCTGTTCTGAATCCATTTCCCAGGCCTGGAGGTTAATATGCATCCCTACTATTTTTGAGCTTGGTCACACTTACTTGAAAGACACTGTAGCAGGTAGAAGTGTCTGCTGTACTGTAACAAGTGTGTGAGGAAGAGAAATGCTCATAATTTGCACATATTTTAACTCTGGGACAGTAGCCAGTAGCCAACTGATTCACTCGGTTATTTATAGCGGGGGAAGCTTTAAATCATAGCCAGCTGCCAGTGGCACTGAGAAATAATGCCTGCGACCTTGTCTGGCTGCCTGAACAGCACCTGAGTGCTGAGCATTACGCTTGACAAGAACGAGAGGGACACAGAAAGCGCTAGACTGTTTGACTCTACCACTGTTTGTCTAACATTGGACTTTTGAAATAACCTGTACACGGGCATGCAGCTGAGTATTTTGGGGGAAACGAAAGCGTTTCCCATTTGTCTGAATGGGGCAGCCATGAAAGGTTGTGTTGGGTTTCAGTATGTCTTTGGTTTAACATATTGCTTCAATGAAGAGATATGATCCAGATACCGTGAGACCGGAATAAGATGTCAGTAACAGGGGAAATAAAGCTTTTCCATAGTATTTTTGTTCCTTCTGACATCCGTGTCTCAAAATGCATAATTCTACTTTGGTGTGCTTGTTCTGACTATGTCCTCTGAGAATATTGCTTGATTTATCTATATATCATGTAAGACTGATAACAGTAATTCACTGACCAACAAATGCTTGCAATATATACCTTTTTCTCACTTCTGCAGCAATAATTAATTCATGTTTGTTACCGAACAGAAATTGAAAAACACAGCCAGCAGTCCTTCAGCAATGAACCAACCCATATTTGAATGCACTGCCATATTCTTCAGAATCCAATCCTTTCATATGCACTACCAGTCAGAGGTTTGGACACAAATTCTCATTTAAATGAACAGGAAAGCATGTCCAAACTTTTGACTGATAGTGTACACATACTAGTTCAAAGTAGGGACTGACTAACTTCAGATCATTTGGGATTAGAAGGAGAAAAAGGACAGACTCTCTGTCAAGGTCAGTTTCTAACACCTTACACCAGGCTCCAGACTAAATACTTCACATGCACAAACAAAGATCTAGATCTGCCCCAAAATATGGTGGTTCTTTCCTGGCTAGTGGCCTGCACTGCATCTTTCCACGAGGCTCAGTGTAAATCAGTTCTGAACATTTTACACACACTATGAAACTTTTCACTTTATATTTACAGTAATTTTTTGGTTGCAGCTTTGCTTGCAAAGCACTGTTCTCTTGTAGCCTGTGTTTTAGAATTACACTTAATTACTAGAAAGACTTACACAGTTCTTTGCAATTTTCTTGTACCTTTACAGTTCAGTACTTTATAAGTTTGTTAGTCAATGACCATATATTTACATTAGTCGACAAAATTTCACTCTATTTATTTGGCAAAAACAGAGGGATGAACGACAAAAGGATAAAACCTACCCACCTTGGAGGTTCATATCAAGATTACGTAGACAGTATATGTTAATGCTTGTTCTGAAATCCATCAGAACTGAGGAAACACCCACAACCTTCACAATCCCTGTGAGACAGAAAGAAATTGGTTTTTGTTGTGTAAGGGGATAAAAATCAAAGAGAAGACAAATCAACCGCAAGAAAGACCCTCTAGCACGCAATGTTTGATCTCAACACAGTTTACAAGAGAAGAAAAATATGTGAACATACAGTAAATCACAGATTTTCCATGATTCATGGCAAGATTACAAGATTTCTGTACTAAACTGATTTATTTTGTGTTATTGAGGAGTGCAGTACTTCATTTTAAAAAATGTTCCACTGCAAAAACATTCAGCCGCTCTACTCACGTGGGCTTTACTGTCTAACTGGCAAAAACATTTCACAACATTCATTTTTCATCAGTGGTTTTTTTTTTTTTTTTTTTTTTCATCTGCTCTAATTTTACCATTTTCCTCGGAAATCATACGGCTGCTCTCTTCAGAGCATCTTAATGAGGTCTGAGTCAGCAGGGTGTATTCAGCTAAGGCACGCCGGAGCATAAAGAGGAATATCTGTGTCACACAGCTGGCATCCTAGCTCCCAAGTCTGCACAGGAAAAATAACTAATCATCCCTCCATCAATTTATGAGAAAGAACAGAAGGTGCTGTGTCACCCTGTGTTGTGTTTCCTCAGCCTTTTGTCAATAATGAAAAAACCCAGCAGAAGGAGCGGTTGTCCTTGATTTAGTTCAGATGAACACCTTGTTCACTGCTGAGTCATGATGCCTGAAGAAGCTGTTTGCTTTTTTTTTTTTTTTTTTTTTAAGAAAGCATCACTGATTATTAGCCTATAGGACAACAGAAAAAATAAGATGAGACAAGGCAGATGTTCGGAGAACTGAATAGACAAGACTGCTGCCTACTGGATCTGTGGTGGAAGCACAGTGATGTGGTGTCACCCTGTTTTCTTTTTTGTGTTCCCATATGTCAATATCTTTGTGTGATGGCTGCCATAAAGCTTGGGACAGCTGTTGTGGGTAAAACTATACTTTGTCACATAAATAGAAATTATTGAATTTTCTGGATAGAATTGACCTCCAAAAAACTGTAACCTGTGAAATATCAGATTTAAGCACTTAAGAGAACTTCAATATTTGGTAATTCAGAGGTATCTTTTGGATGAATTTGTTATCGATTATGATCATGTGTAATCATGTTGCCTGAACAGTGTCAAAACTTTGATCTGAATTACACACAACTATAAAATAAATGTCTGTGTATTGTAATCATTCACCAAAATGCATGGCCTAGGATCAGTGTCATAGTTCTGAGACCTATGATGATAGATGTATAATGATGGAGAGAAAAATACCACAAAAAGTGTGAAGCATTTAATCTGGATTTGTAGGCAGATCTATAATTATTTACAAAGCAAAGAACTTGGACAAAGTTAGCTCAGTGGCATAGCGGTTAGCACTGTTCCCTCACAGCAAGAAGGTTGTGAGTCTGATTCCTTTTGTGTGGAGTTTGCATGTTCTTCCCATGCTTGTGTAGGCTTCCTCCAAGCACTCCTGTTTCCTCCCACTGTCCAAAGCATGTGTAGATTGACTGTCATCTCATCTCTGTCTGGTTCTATGTGCTTGCCCCATGATAGACTGACAACCTGTCCAGGTCATACATCACTCCGAACATTGGCTGGAATTGGCTCTCGCGCCCTTCCTGACCCATGTGTTTAAGCAGTAGAAAACAAGTGAGAGAGACCAGGTGTACTTTTATAAGCAAGCACAACTGTTAAATTGGAATGAAGAGTTTAGAGTTAATACTTCAGGAGTCCAGTCCCCTTCGTTTTATCCTCTTTACCTACAAATAAAAAAAAGCCCCATAATATGTAAGGAAGTTTTCAAACTGCGTTATTGCTGTGCTCCCATTGGGCTTCATATATATATATAACATATATATGTTCCGAATAACAGAGTACATAAAGTTGCCTTAACAATGACAGTTCCATTATTTACTGTTTTGGACCCTACAAAACAGTAAACATCTAATAAATGTCTGTACTATAATGACCTGCTTCCTCCATTTGTTGCAGTTGTTTACTGTACAGACTCCAGTTAGGAGCACTGGGACCACATGCAGAGCTCACATCAGCGCTTGTGCTGTTACTCTGTGTGTTTAAAGCAACATATCTCCACAAAAAACACAGATGCTTGCACACACACACACACACACACGCACACACATTATGTACACAAAGCAATACCTCCAGGCTCACTTTACACTATACTGTTCTTGAATGGCTTTTCTAAAGAGAGAAAGAATCGCTGAGAGACTCTCAAACATCTGTTGTTTCAGCTTCGCAACCTATCTTAATTCAAAGGGAAAAAAATATTTGCTTGTGAAACCTAAATCTACACGACGTTCTGACAGTGTCTGCTGTAGGGAGTCATTTCCTCAAGAGGATGATTAAAATACAGCAACAGGCCTATTTCCCAACAAGTAGCAGCACAGATGTTCTCATATCTGTTTTTTTTTCTTTTTTTTTTCTTTTTGTTTGTTTGTTTGTTTTTTTCAGAATTCTAACGGGTCAGCATGCAATGAGCCAGGACCCTGAAACCAAAGAGGCTCAATGGCATTAGTTAATTTTGTTACTTGTTTCCTTCCTGTGACATCCCATTATGCCTTTTCCAAAGATAGAACAATCAGCCAGTATCTCACAATCAAAGATGGCATTACTGGCAATTTTCAGAAAACCATCTTGCAAAAGAAATATAATTTGGCCATATCTTTCAGTTCAATTGATTTTTATTGTTCCTCGTGGGAGGTTGGCTTACTGCATCAATACAGACTCAACTCAAAAGCATAGAGAAAAAAAAAAGATACATTTCAAAAATAATACAAAACTAGAGCAATAGAGCCAAATGTAATGTATGTAAATGTAAAACCAACTGAAGGAGGTAAAAACCTATACATAATTATACAAAACAGTAATATATATATATATGTTAAAACAGTAAACCTGTTTTAACCCTGACTGCATTAGCACAGTGCTAGTTTCCAAACTTGATGCTGCTCATTAATAATCTCCTTTTGGCCTAATGTATTATTTTGTATTTACATTACATTTTGGTTTTTAGTTTACTGTCCCAAACTGTTTACCAAATGTGAAAAACAACTTAATACAATCTATGCATTACTATGAGCAGTGTCTGGACAAAATCATAAACAAATGGGAAAACTAAATGTCTGATACATCCTGTACACAAAATCATACTTCCTAATGCCTAACTTTCTGAATGTTTTGTAGTAAGCAGCAGAAAATAGGGTCAGCAATTGCCTATTTATTTTTGTTATTAATGTCTCACACAGTCCAATTGTTTAACTTCGGTAAGACGCTGATCACAAATTAATTTAGGATAAAGAATAAAAAATTCTGCGCTGTCCTTTTGCGGCTCTTCATTGGCTAATCCCTGTTGCCATGACATCGCTTATGCAGACGCTCAAGAGTGATGCATTCTGGGATACAGACAACAACATGTCGATGATGCTCTGAACAGCAAAAATCAACTTTACATTGTCATGATGAAGGTTAGTGGCGGACAAAGAATCGGGGAAAACAGCATTTGTCCTGGTTTCACTGTTTAGGCACCGAGTTCGATGCCTGCACGGAGTTAGCTACTTGTTCTGTTAGCATGGTTAGCTTGGAAGGTCCTCGGATACAGGCTAAAAGCCAATGTAACGGTAACGTTAACATTTGGTTACGTTAATTAGCTAAAACCAAAAAGCGTTGTGCTAAAACATTGCGTTTCTAGATTTACTACCGAAGATGTTTTACTCAAGTCCGGGGCAAGCCCTCAACACGACGTGTTATAACCATCAGATAAAGGGACAGTTTGGGCAGAAAAAAAGCAACAGTTTGGCTAAGCGTTAGCCTGCATTCTTTACAGAGCTAAGCCAGTGTTAGCTGACTGCTATATGTCCGATTTACAGTTTAAGTACCTTTAAACGTTTTGGGTCAGATCTTTGACCGTTCAACAAATTTCAACTCCATAAATGACATAAAACGAACGTGAAACGTTTCAAAACAGCTGTATTTCACTTCGTATCTACAGTAGACAGTTTCCAAATGTCAAGATTTAATGCATTTATGTGACTGAAGTAGAATAGCTAAAACAAGGACATAAAAAAATGTGACAAGTCATTTCACTTGATTAATAAAATAAAAATATTGTAAGCTATGCTGTTTGTATTCCTCCCATGTTTTCATGGGAGGAATGTATTTGTCAATATTTTTCCACAAATAAAATTGACTTTAAAAGTAATCTTTGTATCCACAGAGTGTTTTTGTTCTTGCTGACAAAGCCTGGGCAGGTTCTAACTTAATATATAAGTGGCAGAAAAGCCTTGGTAACTATATTGCTGTTGGCGGGTGAGTAAACATCATTGTCAAGAATCTGTCCATATATAAACACGTCAAATTAACATGCACGATGATAAACATTTTATTTCTAATACAGACAGGACAACTCAGTGAAAATATTTGATCGACATGGACACAAGTCAACTGAGCTCAACCTGCCAGGGTAAGTGGGAGAACATTATTATTGTCTCTGACTCACATGATAACCTCTTGTTGCTTATAAGGATTTCATGCTCCTCTTTCGTTGTTTCATCTGCTTCTCCTAGGCGCTGTGTTGGTATGGACTGGGATAAGGATGGAGACATTTTGGCTGTGATAGCTGCAAAATCCAGCTCCATCTACCTCTGGGATGCCAGTGTTAATAAAACCTCCCAGATAGATAGCAGCATGAGGTGTGACATGCATGCATCACATTAACAGAGAGAGAAGTTAGCATTGGTAAAATTTTGATTCCTATGAGCAGCTTCGGACTTAATATAGCCTATGCCGGTAGTGGTGCATTTCCAAGCCATGAGGCTGAAAAAGAACAGTTGTCTATGTATTGGCTCTCAAACATAGAACAGAAACTGCTGCTAATTATTTTTAATACTCTTGAGTTAGTTTCCTGTTCTCATCTGTTACAACAGAGATCAGATGTCCTTTGTTTTGTGGTCAAAGACTGGCCCAGTGTTGGCAGTTGGGACAGTCAAAGGAAACTTGTTGATCTACAATCAGCAGACTTCACGCAAGATCCCTGTACTGGGTAACACACTTGAAATATATCTGTGCAGTGTCTTCTTTACCATCAATTTTTTTGTTTTGATTTTCAGTCCTTCTCTTTTAATGTATGCTAGGTAAGCATACCAAAAAGATCACTTGTGGGTGCTGGAGTACTCAGAACCTGCTGGCCCTGGGAAGTGAGGACAGCACATTGAGCATCAGTAATCATGAGGGGGACACCATCAGACAGGTATGTACACAGCCACACTGATTGAAATATGTTAGCACAACATTAGCAATGAAACTAACAAATTGAGAGGGATTCAAGTAAATGTTTCTTTTCTCTTGTCAGACGACGCTTCGCGGTGAGCCTGCTGAAATCTACTTCTCAGTGATGAAGACAGATGAAAGATCTGCTCAGGGAGAGAGCACAGTATGATTTCCGCTTTTTCTTGCTAAATTATTCACATCCTTAGATTACACAAATTCATTACAACATGTTCATATTCTAATATCTTGAGTTTAAGTGTCCTGTAACTTTAGTAAAACATAAAAGCAATATACCACACGAAATTTCACTTTGAATTGTAAGAGCTTAACAGCAGAGATTTAGGAAGTAGTTATGTCTTTGCTAATGTTTACAGCCCCAAAACTCTTGATTCTTTAGGTAAGTGTTTCTGTGGACAAGAAGATATTGATGCTTTTCAATGTCAACGACCCTGAAAATCGGATAGAACTGACCTTCCAGCGCCGCTATGGGAACATTGTCTCCTATCGCTGGTATTCATGCAGTCAGACACACCACAAAGCTCAATGAATTATGGCTGTGGGATATTAGTATGAATTAAAATTGGTTCTCTCTCTTCCAGGTATGGTGATGGCTACATACTCATCGGCTTCTCCCATGGATACTTTGTGGTTATTTCCACTCACATCCGGGAGATTGGGGAGGAGCTCTATCAGGCTCACAACCATAAAGACAGTCTTAACAGTGTGGCCATCTCAGTGGCGTTAAATAAGGCTGCCTCATGTGGGGACAACAGGTACACATACGTTTCAAAAGAGATAGCACTTTCATTCTGTTTGTTATTTGTTATAGGATTTACAACTGAAGTCGCATGTTTGTTTTTGCAGCATAAAGATCCATGAACTGTCTGAACTTAAAGAGATCAGCAATATATTTCGGTTGGAAGATGAGACCAAAGGTAAGAAGGAAGCCTCTGAAAGGGCCATATTGAGCCTGCTACCTATTTCCTACACTACATTTTCTCCTACACTGTCTTCCTCTTCCAGGTCTGGACCAGCTGAGCTGGACAGACGACGGTCAGCTGTTAGCTGTTTCCACACAAAAAGGGACCCTCCATGTGTTTTTAACCAAGCTGCCCCTCCTCTGTGATAGCTTTGGCACCCGACTGGCCTACCTCACCTCCCTGTTGGAGGTCACTGTCTCCAACCAGGTGGAGGGGGTGAGGACACACACAGACACACATGCATATGCATAAACTCCATACAGTATTATAACATAAACGAACAATTAAAACATTAAATTATTTATACTTATTACTTACTACTTATAACAAAAGTTTTCCAACATTGTCAGTTATTCTTGCTGATTTGTTGATGTTGGCTGTAATTTGGAGAACACTTAAATCCTTTCTATACTAAAGGATCAACAGACATTGGAATGTTTTTTTACACTTTTTGGGGTAAATTGTGCTGACTAAATTCAATTTTAAATCTTTCTCTGATGCATTTTCAGGAAACCCCTGTGACCATAGAGTTGGAAGTAGAGCCCACTTTCATTGCAGTGGGACCATACCACTTGGCTGTGGGGATGAACAACAGAGCCTGGTTCTATGCATTGGTTGACCAAGAACCTGGTGTGTGTGGGAAGTGTAATGTGGTTTGTGTAGGAATTCATTTAATCATGAAAATAACTGCAAATATGTTTTATTTAACAGTTTTTCTGTGTAACTCAGGTTTTCACAAGCTGAAGCATATTGAGTATTTGGGGACAATTGCCAGCATGTGTCTTAACTCGGACTACGCAGCAGCGCTCTTTGAAGGAAAAGTGCAGCTGCACATGGTCAGTCACCTGGTGGTACTTTATTTTTCCTTTTGTTGAGCAGTAAATGATCCATGAATGGGCTTCACCTCTTTTTATCACTGTTTAGCACCAATGTACTGGAGTTTAAGTCTGCGTGTTTGTAATCTAGATCGAAGACAAAGACCATGAGGAGAGGAAACAGATGAAGCTATTTCCAGATGATGACAGAAAAGGGAGGATCCTTTGCCACGCTCTCACAGCTGATTTCCTCTACTATGGCACTGATGTAAGACCCACACATCCTCACCTAAGTCAGCCCTCTCTGACTACATGTTGAAGCTGTTCTGATGCCCACTTATTGTTTCTGAATCACAACATTCCTTTCCTATGTTTGTTATGCACTGAACTCTAAGTTACAAATTTCAAACATCAGGAAATTGGTTCAAACCTGTCCTGATTTCTCCTTTTTTCTCAATTTCCCAGGCTTCTGCCGTATTTTTTTCTTTTTAATCTTTGAATTGTTTTCAGTATCATCCTCATTTCTATTTATTATTATTATTTATTTATTTATTTATTTTTTACAGACTAATACCAACTAATAGACCCTCTTGTCATATCTCTGTCTTTTACTCAGTCAGGTAATGTGGTGTGTGTCTTTGTGGAGGACTGGGAGACTGTGAGCAGCTACAGCCACCCAGTTGGTGTGAGGAAAGTGTTTCCAGACCTAAATGGCACACGGGTGGTTTTCATCGATGACAAGAACAATGGCTTCCTGCTCTCCCCTGCAAATGTCAGTACATATGGTTGCTTGATACACCTGCATATTAACACAACTCAAAAAACAGTACACATAGTGAAGTGTGCACTATAATATTTCCTGGCATCATCTCACTTCCTGAGTGTCATCTTTATGTATGATGGTTTATAAATCACCATGGTGGGGTAACAAATTAAGTCTAAAGAAAATTATCTGAAACCTCAAACTGTTCAAAGCATTCCTTGAACTGGTAAAATATGACTGAGATAATGAGCAATGAGACAGTCTGCAGGTCTAATCAGCTCTTTGATCTGTGTCTGACCATGGCCAAAGTAACTAATCCTTTTCTGTGTGTGTGTTTGTGTATGTCCATTTGATTTAGACAACAGACTCCTGCTTTGAGCTCCCCAACTTTTCTCCCACCATCACAGGAGTGCTGTGGGACAACTGGCATGCTGATAGAGGAGTGTTTGTAGCTTATGACAGTGACAAGGTCTACACCTACGCCTTGCATAAAACTACCATATATGGTATGGAGAGGCCACAGCACAACAGACACATGTTCATATACCCCTTTACAGATACATAGTTTACCTCTAACATATTGACTTGAATGCTGATCCCAATGCTAATCCCATTCAGAATGATTCACAGTGCAACACTATGAATGTAAAAAAACTAAAAAGTGCAGCAATGGGGCTTTAGTTGCCTTTAAATATTGTTTTAATCTGGTAATGTTAAAGTAGGCGAGAGATGACGGGGATGGTCTTTGAGACTTTCTCACTCTGTCTGCCCAGGCCCCCGAGTTGTGTTGGTGGGGACCACCACAATCTTTTCCCAGAAGCCTTTGCTCTTGTACAATGGGGAGCTGACTTGTCAAACGTCAAGTGGAAAAACCAGTGAAGTGGCTCTGAGCACACACTCCTTCCTCCAGCAATCCAACAGTACAACAACAGATTCACCAACAGCGCTTAAACAGGCATTAATGCTCAAGAGGTCAGTTCAAATGGCTCAATTTTATTAGATGCTGCCGTTAGGAAAAATTTTATGATACTTTGTTGCCTACAATGGTGCTTGCAATTTTAATATGAATGTGTTAATGGACATTTCACTACAGTTCCAATTACAAAAAGTATAACTGGAATATGTTGAGCAGGACTGTGCCTAAATCTCTCTGCAAGCTTTTGATTTACCAAATGTGTCTTTGTTTGTGTGTGTTTTTATGTCCTTTGTTGATTTGATAATGTGTGCGTTTCTGTTTGTGTATTCCTCCTCAGGTTCCATGAAGCTTTGATTCTTTGCAAGTCTGGAGGGACTGAGGCAGACTGGGCAGAGTTGGGTAAAGCCTGTCTGCTCCACATGGAGGTGAATCTGGCTATTCAGGTCTACCGCATGAGTGGCAACGTGGGCATGGTCCTCTCCCTGCAGAACATCCAGGTACAAAACACACAGTGGTTAATAGTCACACACAGCCCAAAAAAGGCAACATTTCTCTATGTTTTGACACACCATTCTTCCTCTCTCCTTATCCACCTCTCTTGATGGCTATGTCCCCCTCTGTCCAGGGAACAGAGGACATGAATCTACTGGCTGGTCATTTGGCCATGTTTCTTGGTGACTACAACCTGGCTCAGGATCTCTATTTGTCCTCAAACTGCCCAGTTGCCGCCTTGGAGGTATGTTTGTGATTTTGTGTGTAAGAGAGAGAGGCTGCTTGCTTGTGCTTTATTTGGATTTCTCCCGTATTTTTAAAGGGTCAGATGAAGGTCGCAAACATTTGCAGATTATGTGGAGAATATTGATAAGGAAGCAGTTCCTTACAGTTGTGAATCAGCTTCAACGTTGTTAATGCTGTGTTTTGCATGTGTGTGTTTTAGATGAGAAGAGACCTGTTGCACTGGGATAGTGCCCTTATGTTAGCTAAGAGGCTTGCTGAAGACCAGATTCCTTTTATTTCCAAAGAATATGCTGTACATTTGGAGTTTATGTAGGTGCACTCACACAATACCGTTTACCATGAAATACCATGAGGTAGACTTGACCTAGCTAAACTGCTCTTTCTTTTTGTAGTGGCGACTATGTGAATGCATTGGCTCATTACGAAAAAGGCATGACTCACAATAATAAAGTAAGTGTCGGTAATATTAATAATACTAAGTTAATAAATATTCACTTTTGGACTATGCTTAGCCCAGATGTTAGTCACATGCCTGCAGTCATATAATACATATTCTTTTGGTATGTGGAAGCATCCAGTTATTTCTGCTTGTATGGTTTAGTTTACATACATCTTGCAGACAGAGATTGGTAGTCCTATTAAGGATGTAAACATGCTGTATATCACACTGAGTTCCTTTTAGGTTTGTAGAAGGATCAAAGTTGATGAGTTTAAATAAATTAAATTTCACTTTGAAGATTTCTTCCTCCATTTCGCTCACCTTCAACCATCTCTCATTGACCGTGCAGTTCCAGGACCATGATGAGGCTTGTCAAGCAGGTGTAGCCCGGATGTCTATCAGAATGGGTGACATCAGAAGAGGAGCCACTCAGGCTATTCAGCACCCAAGCAGAATCCTCAAGAAGGAATGTGGAGCCATACTGGAGAGCATGAAGGTAGAGAGGCAGTCTCACCTCTTTCTTCTCATAAATGGTACATTCGGGTAATTTTGCATATTATCCATCAGTGTTCCATCAGTCATCTATGACTACACACTACAGACTGAATGTCTTGTGCAGCACTGCAGGTATCTGAACATCAGACTTTTTATCTTTTTGTTCATGTCTGCTTCCTTGTTATCTTTTGTTTCTTACAGCAGTTCTCTGAAGCTGCTCAGCTCTATGAGAAAGGCCAGTATTATGACAAAGCTGCATCCGTCTACATTCGTTGCAAGAACTGGTGAGGCAAATAACAAGATGCATCACCGACTCACCAGTTTCTCTCCTCCTCTGTAACACCATTTTATTTATGGTATATTCCTCCATACTCAGGGCAAAGGTGGGAGAGCTGCTCCCACATGTTTCTTCCCCCAAGATTCACCTGCAGTTTGCCAAAGCCAAGGAGGCGGATGGCAAGTATGTTGTTACACACGTCGCTATTAGAGACAGTTCAATCATCGAGAGAAGCTCATGCAGTGTGTTTGTGTACCAGGTATAAAGATGCAGCACAGGCCTATGAGAGCGCAAAAGACTGGGACAATGTGATCCGAGTGCTGTTGGACCACCTGAACAACCCAGAAGATGCTGTTCGCATTGTCAGGGAGACACAGAGCATTGATGGAGCAAAAATGGTTGCCAGGTTGGAAAAAGATAAGCACAGCCCAACACACACAACAGCATTTAGTGCACGCTGTCATTGCTTTTATCATCATCTTCTGTTTGTTCAGGGTTGACCTCATCAGACTTAATACCACAGACTGGATGGTGCCACTGTTTTATACTTACTTATCAAACCATAATCATTAATAAGGTTACACAAATATATATGTAATATACTGATAACTTTTTGGATTGTGTTGGATATAAAATGTGACAAAGTAGCTAGAGATTTGACAATTTCAGATTTCCAGAGTTCAAGATGACATCTTGACATTGTTTGTTTTGTCTGACCTAAAGTTCACACCCAAACTCCATAAACATAACAAAATCTCCACAGTATAAAAGGCAGAAAAGCTGGAAGTGAATGTTTATCATTCACTGATAATAATAAATAAATGAATGACTCAAAACAGTTTCTAATAAATTTCCATTTGATGAAAGAATGAACTCATTATTTCATCCGGAGTTCCTTCCCCGTGTGTGTCGTTTGTATTTGTGTGATGGATCGTCAAACATTTGCTTGTGTGTCTCAGATTCTTCCTGCGGCTGAACGACTACGGCTATGCCATCCGCTTCCTGGTTCTGTCTCACTGTAACGATGAAGCTTTCCAGCTGGCACAGCAGCATGGACAGATGGAGGTCTATGCAGACGTCATTGGTCAGTGTGGGTGTAAAGATTCTGTAGAAATTTATATATACATACATTTATACATTTTATGCAAATGTTTTTTATAAAAAAAAATGTATACAAATTTATACAAGTTTTTTATACAAATCAAGCATTCCATGTACATCTGACATTAGTTAGTTACATTATTAGTGGGTCAGTGTTCTCTGGGAATTGCATCTCTTCCTGTGGGTTTCTCAGGCTCTGAGGCGAGGCAGGAGGATTTCCAGAGCATTGCTCTTTACTTTGAGGGAGAAAAGAAACACCTACTGGCTGGGAAGTTCTTCCAGAAGTGCGGCCAGTACAGCAGAGTAAGAGCTTTCTGGTATTTGCTCATTCTCACAACAGCTCTCACTTTCATAATTTATCAGTTACTGACTGAGATGTTCATTTCTTTCACTCAGGCTTTAAAACACTTCCTGAAGTGTCCCAACACAGAAGACAACCTGGCAGTTGAGATGGCCATTGAGACGGTGTGGGCTTTGTGTGTCAGACTGAATCTGGCTGTGCGTATATGAAATGAAGTTGCCAGTTAAGTGTTTTTCATGTGTGTTTGTACTCCAGGTGGGTCAGGCCAAAGACAGCTCTTTGACCAGTCAGCTGATCGATTACCTGATGGGGGAGCGTGACGGCATACCAAAGGTATTCAGTGCATACTGGAACCTTCTGACTTTTATTCAGCTCACTCGCTGGGACTTTTCTTGCCACGTCATTACTGATACATGTCCAGTATTTAATTTGACATTTTTTGTCTATTTTGTCATTGTCGTCTTTTGTTCTTGCTCTCCTTGTTGTTTAAAATATTCCCAGGATGCCAAGTACCTCTTCCGCCTCTACATGGCACTGCAGCAGTATAGGGAGGCTGCCCGCACCGCCATCATCATCGCCCGAGAGGAGCAGTGTGCAGGTGCAAACATAGGGACAGAAAGTAACTACGAAACTCTGCAATGATTACAGAACCACAACAGATGTTTTTGTTGTGTCTGTCACTGCTACAGGGAACTACCGTAATGCCCACGACGTGCTGTTCAGCATGTACACCGAGCTTCAGGCCCAAAAGATTAAGATCCCTGCTGAGATGGCCACCAATCTGATGATCCTCCATTCCTACCTGCTGGTGAAGGTCAGAACAATGACAGTCATCATACGCCTTCAGTGTGTGAGCTCGTTGTTGGGTTATCAGTCACATCAGTTATTGGGATGTCTGTACATCACGGTCACAGTGATCAACATAAACATAAAATGTGCAGCCATCAGAGAGTGTCCAGTGAAGTTTATGACGTATGAGAACTGAGATTGTTTTTCCATGCTTATGAATGGTTATGAGAAATATGTGAGTAATGTTCTTGACTGTGTAAATGGTTTCTACAGGTCTATGTGAAAAGAGGAGACCACCTAAAAGGAGCACGCATGCTCATTCGTGTCAGCAACAACATCAGCAAGTTTGCAGCACGTGAGTCAGCAGACACGTGAATCTGATCTCTCATCTTGGCGTTGTGAAGTCTAACGTGTGTGCATTCGTGTGTAGATGTTGTTCCCATTCTGACGTCAGCAGTTATCGAGTGTCACCGTGCTGGACTGAAGAACTCGGCCTTCAGCTTTGCTGCCATGCTGATGAGACCGGAATACCGAAATGAGATCGACCCAAAGTACAGGAAGAAGATTGAGGCGATGGTTCGGTGAGTCCTGAATCCACATCCCCCTCCCGCTCCTCCTGATGTGTATTCTCACCCATCAGTCCGTGTCTGCACCACAGACGCCCAGATACATCAGAGCTGGAGGAGGAAACCACTCCGTGCCCTTTCTGTGGCTTCCAGCTCCCACAGAATGAGCTGCTGTGTATTTCCTGCAAGAACAACCTGCCCTACTGCATTGCCACGGTACAGACTCAGTATGGTTATAAATATAAAAACGTTAGGTCGACACTACAGTTTGTTCTTTGTTCCCATTTCACTTTTCTCAGGGGCGTCATATGCTGAAAGAGGACTGGTCTGTGTGTCCTCACTGTGAATTTCCTGCTCTCTACTCGCAATTTATCCTGTAAGTGACACACACACACGCACAAACAATCTTCTTTGGTAATTTTCTGGTCGTTAGGTGAACCTAAAAGACATCAATTGGAAAATTAAAGACGTATGAGTAGAATATGAAAATGTCACTGTGCCCTCACAAAGACGACTCCCTGCACCTACACAAAGTCAAACTGCAAATGCAAACAAACCTGAAGTTAAGTAGGTGTTGATACTGAACTTTCTAAATGTGTGAACTAGATAATGATTAAAAAAAAAAAAAAAAGTACGCTGCCCTCTTTTGAGGTTTGAACCCGAACTTGAAAAGAGAGCAGTAGCTTTGGGTTAGAAGATGTTATGTCCAGTCCTGCAGAACCAATCTGTATCCTTTATTCTCCCGGGCCGACAAATATGTTACCGAAGTGCCAGCTTTGTGGTTTCATGCATTTTTATTAGTAAAAATGAAAGAAATCAAGCATTCCAAATTAAAATACTAATTCTTCATTTTGGCAAAAATGGCATAGAATGTATGCACAAGTATCAGAAAGACACTGCACCCAAGAAGATCGCAGAACAAAACTCTGTCAAACCCCAACTTGATTTCCATTTCTGTGCAACAACTTGAACTTGAGGATCTTGTGGGCAGCTTCCCAGTTTGCAGTCTTGATGTTAAGTGGAAGAAAGCTGGTATTATTCCTGTGTAAGCACAGGTGAGTCTGTACTTACTGTCACTTGGACAAATCTCCACCGAATGTTTGTCCAGGTTGCTGGAGACGGAGACAGTGTGTCCCATGTGCTCCCAACCCCTCAGTGTGAACCAGGTGAAGAGGATTTCTGATATTTCCAAATACCTGCAGACTGAAGAACTGGAGCAATAAAGAAAATGTTTTTCAACGGCTAATTTATGTATTTTGGATGGTTGTTATTAACTGTCTTCATTTGGTCACTCAAAGCTATTAAACCTCTAATGTATAATTAGGTAAAACTGTATGGGTAATAAAACTTTGTAACTTCAAACTTTTTATAATACAATACTATATTTGTAAAAATGTGAATGTCTTTAAACTCCTATCTATTGTAAAGTGCTGATGCATCAGAAATAAAGAGATTTCTATATCAGTGAATATTTATGAGTGGGAAAATAGAAAAATTGGCCAGCTTTTTGAAATGTGACCATCTCTAATTTGGGGAATAAAAACACAGACGCTCATGAGTGACATATTTTCTATTAATGAAAGATTTACAAAATTGGCATTTACAGGGTTATGAGTTCGAACCAAAGAGGAAAAGCCAAAGTAGCAAAAGATGGCAGTCACATTATTTACAGTCTTGAGACCTGGGCGTTACTGAAGGACTGTACAGACATGATGATGAGTGAAACGGTTTGCTTATGATGAAGACGTTCTGATGAACACAACAGGAAGTTGATAAAAAAAAAAAAAAAGCAAACAACAAAAACAGGAAAGACATTTCTCAGCCCGTGCAGTCAGAGTGGAGTCTGGCTGAGCATCAGATGAGTGACCTGCAGAGTTCCACTACATTCTGATGTTCCTTACTGGATGTTGGAAGTGCCGACAAAAATATTACAGTCCTGGCAGCCGTCAGTTTGAGTTTCTCTGGTTATTTCTTAGCTCTGCCTTTCCCTTTCCCTTTGCCCTTCCCAGAGTCTTCCTTCTTCTCTGTTTTTGAGTCCTTGGTGGCTTTGGCTTTCTTCTGCTGCAAAGAGCAGAAGAGACAGAAAACAGAATGAAAAGACACAAACACACAGTTTGGGTTTGCACATTTTCACTGTAGTTTGATCTTACTTTGATCATAGCGTCAGCTTCGAGCGCCTCCCCTTCGTTCTCAGACTCCTGCACTTCATTGTCCCCGTCCTCTCCTCCCAGCTCTGCCTCCCCACTGGCACCACCACGACGGCCTTTCTTCACAGCTTGGAGGGAGTACGGCGTCAGGTGGACCTCTTTGTTGTAAGCACGCGTGAAAGCCGCTTTCACCTGAGAGGGCAGTGACAACACAAATGTCTTGTGCAATCTCAGAACATCACATGCTGTTAAAATCAGCTGGGACTGCTCAGTCAGTATATGGTGATGATGTACTGAGCGTGTTTTTTTTTTTTTCCTTGCTTGTAACAAAAACAAACTCATTTGTCAAAGAGCTATAACAGATGATATTTTATCCATCAACTGGTTCTTTTTGACAAAACAATGTTAAAAAAATAAGTGACATATAGTGAATATAATTTCCCACAGCCTGAGGTGATGCCATCAAAAGTCTTCTTTGGTTTGATGAACGGCATATAATCATGCTCAGTTTGTCATATATGACAAATCCTCCCTTTAAAGAGCCTTTAATTAAAACGCCCTATAATGGTCATTCATTTATCACAAGAGTCATCAATGCCTAAACCGGTTCATTTTAAAACACAGAATCCACCAGCTGCTGACCTTAGAGTCCAGTCTGGAGTACGGGTCAGGCTGCCCGCCCCAGACGCTGATCTCCATGATGCTGTCCACGTCCTCTTTGATCAGCTGGTAGTCGTCCAGCAGCTGCACAGCCTGGGCAGCCCCCTCCGCTCCCTGTGTCTGAAGGGGGCTCAGCAGCAGCTGCCGCAGGTAGTGCAGGTAGTCCAGGTTCACTGCCTGTCTGCTGCTCAACGTCCTGCAACAGCCCAAATAAAACGCTTCATGATGTCACGATCGATTCATTCAATCAAAAAGAAATAAAGTGGTGCAGGTTCTACTCACTTTAAACTCATGTGAGAGGCCAGCTCTTGAACAATGCGGGAATGTTTATTGGTGGAGGAATTCTTGCCGAGCCAGCTGGGAAATGTGGGGAACTGACTCATGTAGCCTCTCATGAGCTCGCCTGGTAACACACTGGCGTAGATGGCCTACAAACACAGACCAGCACGACGACGTGCAACATTTCTGCCCATCACAAGAACAAGCTCATGACATGTAAATGTGTGTTTACAATTATTTTAGATACAAGATATTTTGATGTTTATATGCATTACCTTTAGATATAAGAAACACAGAATGCCTGTGGGGTCTGGGTTCATGATCAGTTTGTGTACACTACCTACTAGTCTAAAGTTTGGACACACTTTCCTATTCATTTGAATGAGTAAGTGTGTCCAAACCTTTGACTGGTAGTGTATAGGTTTATTTGTGTGTGTGTGTGTGTGTGTGTGTGTTACCTGGGTAGGCAGCAGTGACCAGTTTTGCCCAGAGCGGATCCGTCTGTCCACCAGGTCTCCATCAGAGATGGAGTCTGCTGTCTTGCTGAGTAACACGAGGTGAGACTTCAGATCGCCACTGTGTCAAAACAAAACAAAGGAAATACTGAACTGTTAAAGGAACACTTCCACATTTTTGAGAAATATAGCGATTTGTTTTCAGGGGAAAACTGCTCTCTCACCTGGCGGCTGCTGGACGAACATGTGGGTAGTTTTCTTGGACAAAGAGAGGTGCTAGTGAGTAGTCGTGGAAGAAGAGGTCAGACTTGTCGATGAGGCTCATGTGGGTAGTCCCCTCCCCCGAGACAAACACCTTCCTGCAAACATCAAACGGCCCCAGCTTCATGTCCTTGCGGGCCCTGGCTGCGTCCGACTTGCAGCTCTCATATGTCATCACCTTGTCTTTAGCTGACCACATGCTGAGGTTGTGGATCACCTGGAGAAGAAACAGGCAGCCTGGTGAGAGGGAAGACTGACATTGTGGACTTACCTTCATTACAGGGGGACATTTTTTTACCTGTCGGACATCCTGATTGGAAGCCAAGATAATTTCATTAAGTGCCGGGGGTGGGATCTTGATTCCCTCTTTGAAAGCGATGGACATCATGGCTCCCTGAGAAGTAAATATTTACACATTTAGAAGAAAAAAAGCAGAATCTTGCTGATGTGAGGATCGTCTCATACAAAGTGTCAGGGGACATCATCTCTCTGCTGTTTGTATTCAGCCTCAAACCAGTGGACATTATTTCATATGTTATTGCCCCATTACCGACACAGCTTTTGGCATTTCATTTGAATTCATCGCCAGATGTTGACAGACCTTTATCTGTTCCACTCGCGGCCTCTGGAAGCGCAGATCGAAGCAGTAGTTGGCCAGTGACCTGATCTTGGGGTGGTTACGATCGTTGCACATGCATATGATAGGAATCTTTGAACTTCGGATCAGGCCAATCATCTCCTAAAGGAGGTCAGAGGTCAGAGGTCAGCATCAAGAACACATGGTGGGGCAAATCCTTAGGGCCAGTGCCATTATCAGGCTGAATTTCTATTGTGTTGCTTCCTAATGAAGTCTGATGTTTTAATGGTAGTTGTTTTCTTTGTGTATTGCAGTACAAGGTGGACAAACATTTACTCAGACAAGTAAATTTCATGCCAAATCTGACACATTGCACCTTTAAAACAACCTCTAGCTTCAAAACTGACAGACAGAGAAAAGTGTTTTATTAACCTGGATTCCTCCACGGTCCTCATTACCAGCCATGCCATCAACCTCATCCATGATCAGGACGTGTTTACTGGTCACTGTCTGCGATGTGCCTGCAAAACAAACACATCAACAGACAGACAGCACTTTCACCAGCACTTCAAGATGAAGATCATATTGTTTCATTTTCAATGAGAAAGGATTCCAAACGCTTGATGAAACACTAAAAACATAGGTGGTCATTTTTACATGCCGCTGTATCTTTAATATATAGGTTCAAATGAGAGGTAAGACCGAAACACAGAGAGAGCGACAACCTTTGTAGAAGTTCTCGATGCTTGTGTTGTTAAGTGACTCTGCTACAACTTCCTTCAGACTGGTTTTACTTCGAGTACAACTGGCATTCATTTCCACGAAGCTGAAGCCCAACTCCTACAGGTCGACATGCACAAACACAGTTAAAAGGAAGCTGTGATCAGAACTAAACACCCAAGTTTAAAATATCGTTCGACCCAGCTCCGTCACGGTTAAAGCTAAATTTAAATTTCACCAATATGTGCTTGTTTGCAGACTAACCTCACAGACCAGCACTGCAGTGGTCGTCTTCCCAACTCCTGGAGGTCCAGAAAGCAGAGCAGCTTTAAATCCTGATCCATCGTCTTTCCCTCCTCCAAACTTACCAAACCTTGCTAAAGTGAGTGAAAAAACAAGAAACAAACAAAAAGCAAAAAGATCATCAGCACAGGTGCGCTTTTCATGGCTTAATTCAGTCAAACAAAAATGAGGTGTGGTTTTTAGGTCATTTCACTGGTGATATTAATGTAAACTGTCTGCCACCTGCTGGTTTGGAGGTAGAGCCACTCTGGTTTCTGTGCCAGTTCTGCAGCCATCGCAGCAGCTTATTGGCACAGCTCTGGTCCCCCTGCTGTCCAATCACAGCCTTCAGAGACCGGGGTCGGTACTTGTCCACCCACAGCAGACTGTTATCCTCCCCATTTGTTGATGGAGAAGACGAGGATGAGAGCCCCAGCTCCCTCCTGGCCGTGTGACCTGCGCCTCTCCCTGGTGGAGTGCCGCCAGCTCCTCTTTTTCCGCCTGGCCCTCGTGTCTGGCCGGTCTTGGATGGGCTAGGGGTGTGGGGGGATCTGGAGTTACCCTTGGAGGGAGATATCTTCTGGGCTTTGGGGGTGCCCTTTGAAGTCTGGCTGGGTGGAGTTCTGGTCTTTGAGGCTTTGCACTAATTGGCAGAACAGGGAAAAAAAAAAAAAAAAAAACATCCCAAAACAGTTTAAGCACAGCCAAAATATATTCATATAAGAATAATTCCATACATTTATTTTGCTTTGTTGCTGAAAGGAGGGATGGCTAATTCTGTTACAAGTTTTAATTTAACAAGTTGCTGATTGAAATGTTAATACCACTAATTAAATTACCCTGTAAACAGCACGGTAATCTGTATTTATACACCATGTTTACTGATTTTTCTGTAGATATTGTAAGTGCTGACCTCTGCTTCTGCCGCAATTTCATACTTGGACTTCTTCCCTGGTTTGCTCCTGATCAGCTCCAACAGACTATCCTCATCCAGGATCTTGGTTCCAAAACTCTCCGCCTGAGCAAACACAACAACAGAGTATGAAGCCCAGCTGTAACAGTATATTTGGAAACGAACCTTGAAATTGATGGGCTTGCTGTTGCATTTCTATTATTTTACAACACTGACTTAAAAACCACTTATATGCAAATTACTTACATGCATCTCCTTCTACAGTTTTATTGCCACCTAGATGATAGTACAATGTGACACAGCAATGAATCTTTTTGGCTAGCATGCACAGTTTTAAAATGAAATGCTGCTAAAACAATCTCTTCCGCTTCTACTGCAAGCTCATTTGAGTTTGGTAGGAACTGGATTCAAATTTAAAAAAATACTCAGCACCAACAAAATCTAATCAGTTCCTCTGAGTGTAAGTGAGTATTTCCAAATATGTTATTCTCTCATGGCTCCGTGAAAATAGCACTTTTTGAAAATGTACATCCAGAAAACAACCCAGAAACATAAAGGAAATTGATGTTTGTTGAAGCAAGGTTGTCACCTTCTCCAGCTTTGATGCTCCACTGTCCCTGCCCTGCACCACGTAGGTTGTCTTTTTGCTGACGTTGCCCGTCACCTTGCCTCCATAACGCTCGATGAGGGCTTTGGCATCATCTCTCTCCATGGACTCCAGAACCCCCGTCAACACAAACACACAGCCCTCCAAACAGTTCTCTGCTCCCTGACAAACACAATGCATCCAGTCAGAGATCCAAAGCTGTGGCAAAGCTTTTCGAACATGTGTTGTGTTGTTTCATGAGATTGCAGTGTGTGATACCTGGGGGATTTCCTTGGAGCCCAAAGCTCGTGGTCCATCTCTGTTAAGGTAGTTCCTGTAAGCTGAAGAGTTGACTTTCTTCTTCTCAGCGTCATCTGGACTTGTGCCTGTGCTCTGATAAGAGGAGGACATTTAACTCAACTTTTTCAATCGTTCCAATGTATGTAAAGATTTCTATTTTGGATGTTTGCGATCTGTATTTTAACCAAATGCCTTTTGTGGACAAATAAAGAGAATAACTGATTGGTTGTAAACATTATGATCTGGATCTATTACATTTGAGCTGACAGATAAGAAAAGCACAAAGCTCACCTCTGGCTTCTTGGGAGACGTTTTAAGTGCTGTGGGTGTTGTTCCTGTTTTGGGTGTGAACTTCATGGCTGAGCTCGATGAAGTGATGGGCTTCTTTCTGGGAGAGGTTTTAATTTTTGTAGGTGAAATGGAGCTTTTGTTCCTTGATCCTGTGTCTTTTTCATCATCTTTTTTCTTCAACATGGCCAATTTGGAGCTGGCTTTGAGAGGGGCAGTATTTTTCTTAGGGGATGGGCTGATAATATCTTCGGATGTGCTCCTGCTGGTCTTCAATGGGCTGATTCTGCTGTCAGCAGCAGAGTCTGTGCAGCCCTTTTTGGGAATCATTGCAGGGGCTTGTTTTTCATCAGAGCCTTTACGAGCCTGGATGAGGACACATAAATATACAGTGAACACCCACTAATACCAGGAATGGTTTCCGTTTCCCAATATTTATCTTTTCATCAATACCTTCTTTGCTTGTGGTTCGTGGTCCAGCAAGGCCAGGGTTCTGGCAAACTCCTCATCCTCATGGACCTGCTTTTCCAGCTGAGTGGATTAAGAAGAAAAGAAAAAACAAAACAAACGCATGAGACCTAAAAGGCAGCAGCCAAATTCAATTTGTCTCAGACTTGACTTTTCCTGTCAAGGATTCAAAGAAAAAATAAAATATCAATGATGAATTCCAGGATTTTACCAAATGATTCATGACAATTTCTAAATTTCAGAAAACAATATCGTCCAACAACTGGGTAAGATATTATCAACTTCTTTTTGTTGTCAAATTGGTTCAGCTCTGATCAGTCTACCTCCATGTCCTCTTCCATCTGCAGCGCTCTAGCGATTTCTTCATCACTGATCAGATCACCTGTGTCCTGAGTTGGCTGTGGAGAAAATGAGATTTTATAAAGTCACTTTGTTGTAAAAAGACCACTTGTCAAAACAGTCATAAAACGCTGAAGATACTGGATCAATGAAAGGACTAGTGGTTGATACAAAGTCATAATCCTTCTGGTCAAAAGCAGTACATGAGATTAATCATCTGTTATACTCACAGCCTTTCGTTTGGTGCTGGCTACCAGTTTCTTGTCTGAGCGCTGGATACTCCCACTGCCGAAATAGTCCAATACTGAAGTGGGAGTTTTCTTGGGCTGAGGAGGTGGGGCTGACTTTGGGGTAACAGGCATTTGAGGAGACTTCACCTCTGTTTTCAGCTGTGAGGAGGAAGGTCTGACAGAAGGCTTGGTCCCTGAATGAGGACTCTCTGTATCCGACTTTTTCGGTTTGGACGTGTCATTTTGTTTGGTTTTGGAGACCTTCTTCAGGGACTGAAAGTTGTCACTGTCTGAGTCTACAAACCAGAAAAAAAAAAACCCTATATTAACTTAATGTTGCTCTCTATTTTAAAATTGCATTCATCTAGTTGCACGTTCTTGATGCACCACAGTTCTTGACAACACTTATTTTGCATTCACTTGCTTTATTCTTCCCAATTCTTTACCAATTTTCTTTCATTTCCAAAGCCTTTTTAAAAAGTGTTTTTAAAGCAACCAACATTTTTATATGCTCTGAGGAGAAGATGGTTGATTTTACAACAAATTACATAAATCATTTACTTCTCATGACTGCATTTGTTTATGCTTATTTTAAAATAATTATTCAAAACTGACACAGCATATACAAAGTGTGTGAAATATGAATATAACCCATCACCTGTTTCGGAGACATAGTGCACAGGATCTTTTTTTGAAGGTTGTGATGTCTTTCTGGACTTTTCTTTTTCTTTGGGGGACTTCTTTGACTTTATCACTGGCTCTTCCTCTGAGTCTGGAACAAGAATATGTGGTAAAGAAAAGACGCTCTGTAGCATCTGGATGAAACAATGCTACATGAAACAGGGGACATTTCAAAAATTTTTCCCAAGTTTTAACTACATTTCCTGATCCAAGCAACGACTGTAAGGTGGAATGACATCTGTCAATTATAGAATAACTACTAATTTACTTTTTATTAGCCATTAGCTAGGTGGTCTATACTTTGTGTTAATATCATTTTAGATTTTCATACACATTTTTACTGGTTCAAGGAACAACCATGTCATTGAATCTACATTTAGATTTAAAAATAGTAGTAAGAATTTAAAAGATAACATTCCTCAAAACATTTATTTGATGATCAATATATGAATCTGCCACTGCTTACATGATTGCTATATAATTTTAATCAAAAAACAAACAAACAAGAAAAACATTTTCTTGTTGCTGCCTCTGAAATGTGAGGATTTTGGCTGATGACACTCCAACCCAAAAAATATTGCGTTCAATTTGATAGAAAATACTGAAAGTCAAAACATTATCATATTGGGAGGTTTAAAACAGCATTTAAAAAATCCTGGAAAAAAATTTTCAAAATAGCTACCAAGTTGTCAGTTGGTCAGTTAACTACTTGTTGAAGCTGCAGCTCAGATATAAATACCCATATGAATATTTCACCTTGGCTCTAGGATATTAATCCAGCATAAGGAAAAATAAACATTAGTTGCAGCCACATGGGGAATCATACAGCAGTTTGAATCATTCTTACCCGACTCAATCACTGCACGTTTCTTTCGTTTCTTCTCACTCGCCTTGCGTTTCTCGTCACTTTGGGGGCTTTTGACCTAAATAACATAAACCAAAGTTAACCCTGATCAAAACACCTAGGAAACAGGCATCCTTAAAATAAGTAGAGCAGAATACAACAACTATATAGAAGTTCTAAAATTCAGAAGTGCAATGATAACGTTAACACTTAAATAATAAGAATAAAACTACTTAAAGTGAAACTGTCTGTTATGGACTACAAAAACGCTTGAATCTGTCCATCTATATAAAAAAAAAAACAAACATTGCTTGTCTTAAAAAGAAAAACCTAAATTTAGACTCAGACTCAGGGCAGATAAAAAAAACTTAACTTGTTAAATCTGGTCTAAACACAGCACACTTAGCCTCATCAAATCTGGACTAGATTATTCAAAGCATTAGTTTCTGCTGATTTCCACCTGAGTGCCACAGGTCAGTATGATTGCCTTGCCTTGTTGGCATCTTTTTTCTTGTGTTTCCCCGGATCCTCTGCAGACAGAGCCTTGGTCTTCTTCCTGTCCTCGGCTCGCGGGTTCCCGTTGGGAGCTGCTTTGGGCACCGCAGCTTGTCCTGCAGTCGGTGCGAAGAAGCGCCTGATGTCCTGAAAGCAAACACACACAGCATGCACGGTCCAGTCTCCACCGAGGCAAAACACAGCCAACAACTGCACACTTTCACTTTCTGCGCTGTGCTGTGCTACGGAGGAAAAACGAACTAACCCCGAATGATTAAAAGAGCGGGGAAACAGACTCGGAGCAGACTGAGAGGCTGGTAATGTCTCTGCGGGAACTTTTAATATCAGCTTAGTTTATCCTCTTTAGCTGCGGCTAACATCGAGCAGCGGTCGCTCTTCTCTCCGCTAAACCTCCTTAACACCGACAGACACCCCGGGCCCGCAGTGGCATGTTCTAAAATCAGTAAATGTACCATATTTAGGTGGTTTTCTCGCAGTTTTCTTCTTATTTTGTCCGTCAGAGAAGTCAGAGCCCAGCCGCTTGGCGCGAAGCAGGACTCTGCTGTCGCCTGGAGATGACGAACACCCGGGAGTCTGTCCGCGAGCTCGGCGAGCGTCGGTACGTCACCCAGCGTGATGTTTTATTTATCCAAATAAATAAAACAAACGATCTGCCTCACTGATATAATTTACATCATCACTCATATGTATTTGTATATAATTCCTATTTTATGTACGCGAACATTTTAAATGAATGATTATATTGATTATATTGATTGTTCTATTCTGGGTGAGGTGCTGAGGAGGTGAACATCATCAAGCATTTACAGAGTTTAGCTATCAGTGTGGACAGATATAAAGTGTTAGCAGTAAATGAAATTGTGGTGGCACATCAATCTTTGTAACTGAGTTGCTTATGATTTATGACAGATTTCACGTCCACGGATCTGAATGAAAGGCAGATGTTATGATCCCTGGCCTGACACAGAGGTCTTTATTAACATCAGCTTCACCTTACAGCAGGGCTCACCAACTCTACTTCTGGAAGGCTACTGCCCTGCATGTTTTAGATATTTCCCTGCTCTGCTGGTCTAAGTGCCCACTCATTTAAACCAGGTGTGTTGGAGCAGAAAAGCATCTGAAACATGAGGGTGAGTAGCCTTCCAGGACCTGAGTTGGCGCCCCCTGCGTTACACATTAGTTTAACTGCTGAATGACATCTATTTGACTTCTGGTATATGCTCAAGAATTAAACTGCTGATGCTGAGCATGCTTTTTTGTCATTAACTAAAGAACTACACAAATTCATGCTTGGCCTCATGACATATACAACTGAAAAATTGTCATAGCAATTCAAAATTTGCATGGATAAATTGATGGTTAAAAAAAAAACCATATACTTTAAGGTTGCCGTAGTTTCAAATTATGTGTCGGTGAGTAAACAAAATTAAAAAGTTTACACTGGTGAGTTGTTCTGTGCTTAGGATGCAAGTGGAAAACTGAATGACACCACCAAAAACACCACAGTTTTGGAGCTTGAAGGTGAGCTGCATCAGAGTGAGATGATTGAATGTATTTTATATACCAAACAACCACTGGAGATAGATTGAGGTCTCGTTCACAGAAGGGCTGATTCATGTCTGCTTATTGATTTAACCTCATGGTCAAACAGTAGTACTAGGATTAGAGAGCAAAGTCTGACTTTAGAGCCAGCTATAAACAACTGGACTAATTCAGAACAGCTGATCGTCTCACATGCAGTCGATAGATCTTAAAACAAGCCAAAAGAAATGATGGTTTAAAAATTGTCCCCCCACTTCATATTCACAACAAATACAAATGTGAACAGCATACATCTACAGGTTCAAATGCTGTTTTAATAAACCCACTGTGACCTACAGCTGAGCAAATCAAACAAAGGTGACAATCAGCAGAGATTAATTGGAAAAGTTGGTAATTTATTGGTCATAAGAGAACATTGATTCAGCATTGGGCTCCACCACTGTGGTCTTCTTGCTGATATAGATACCATCCAGGAACTTCCTGATGTCCTTCTTTCTGACTGTGGTGGCTTGTTGGATCAAGGCTGCTGAAGAAGCACAAGGGGAGAAGATTAATGACATGCATCAAACAGAAGAGCATTTCAATGAACTGAATATATTAACATGCCAAATTTTCCAAAGCCTTGACAACTTGACATGAGCAATATTAAAGAAGTCTGTTCAGATAATAAGTTGTATAGACTTATAGACGAATGCTGCAACGGAGTGACCTTAAAATAAAAAAAATTATTTACTGGTTTACATTTACTGGTTCTCATTTCAACACACCATTTCATTTTTTAGCAATATGAATAGACTGATTTATGTTTGACAGATTATCATCCTATAAATAAAAATATATAAAAATTATAAAAAATAAAATCTCAGAAGAATCAAACTGTTGAAAACAATGTTTTCAGCCATTATTCTGCCCAAACATCAAAATACACATTGGAAAAAATAAATAAATAAATAAATAAATAAATAAATCAGCAGACATCTCTGGAGCAGAAAAGGAAAGGAAAAGAGACTTGCCTTTTATGAAGACCTCTACAACTGCAGGTATAACTTTTACTGATCCGGCTCCACTACTGTTCCCTTCTCAGACACGTAAATACCGTCCAAGAACTTTCTGATATCCTTGTTTTTGACTGTGGTGGCCTGCTGGATCAGAGCAGCTGTAACACAGAAAAAGTTGGGGCGATGAGCAGCACATCACAACACAGATCACAATAATGACAGAAGGGTCGAGGGGCCACACTGTTTTAGGAGGTACTAGATGGCAGTTTCATTGTTTCAACTCTAATCCAGCGCATTGTTTGACATGAAAATTTTGCTTTAGGCTAAAGCCGGTTGTTTAAAGTAAGGCCATCCATTTATTACAAGGCCTGCCTCTGAAGCACATTCAATCACTGCTTGGTAAATCAGGCTTTCAACAAATGTAATAAGTGTGAGTGAAGACAATTTCTTTGTTTAGAATCAAAGTTCTGCCACAAGTCACCTCGTACATCGTTGACACATGGCAGCAATAATTACGGTCACAACCACAGGACCTCACTACAGTTGCACTGCAGTTTAAGTGCTAAAAGATTTATTTGAAGTCCTATGGATTGGAGTACAGAGCAACAAGGAAATTCCACCATTTCCCATATTTTCAAAAATAAACAAAGTTTACAAATTGGTCTGCATACCCCAAGAAATTAGCAGGAACTGATAGTACCAGCTAATTTCCGTGGGGGTGACATGAGGGTATTGTGGTGCACTGTTTATTCCTTCCTCCAGCCTCAAATCCTGGGGAGATTATCTTCTTCAGCTCTGATGCTGAAGTTAAGACCTCATTGTCAGTAAATGCATGTAGATTTATTAGGACCACTCTGTGTTAGAGGACAACAGGGGGTTCCTAGAAAGGTTTGTAGTTCAGGGGAATGTTTTCTATAAAAGCGGAGGGAGGGAGGTGGAGAATTGAAAACGGTTAATTACAACACAAGACTGAGATGAAATTGCTGCTAACAGATTTGAGGTCCCCTTCATAATCTCAGAATTTTGTTGTTCTTGTATTGGGAAGGATATCAACAGGTCTTTGTGCTGCAAAACAATGCTATATGCAGAGAAACTGCTGTGCCATATAAAACTGCTGAGGGGGGGACAAAACAAAAACCCCACCACCACTAACAATAAGAAAAAAAAATAAACAAAAAACAAACAAACCCACGTACAAGAGTTAGACACCAGCTCAACATCGTTGCCCTCCAGCACCAGCTCGTCCTTCTGTGCAGCAGAGACTGAGCAGACCACACCTGAGAAGGACAAAAGAAAAAATTATATCACAAAGGATGAAATCACGCAGTGAAGTGGTGCAATGACTGCTCATGTAAGTAACTGATACATGTTCAACCCAAGAACAAATCTACAAGTTGCTCATAAGACCAGCATGGGGACAGACCAAACCCATTGTTCTAAAAAAGTACTTTTCTGTTCATAATGTGATCACTGTCAAATCTTTGTGGATGATGTGTCAAACCAATAATCTTTGAAACTTGCAGGCGTGTTTGTCAAAACTACAATATTCCCATAATTTGACTAACCAGGCCTCATTCTGACACGGCGGATGTACTTCTCTCCCAGGAAGTTCCTGATCTCCACCAGGGTGCCACTCTCCTGAATGACGACGTTGATGGGGAAATGGGCGTACACAGAACGCATTTTGTACCGGAAACCCTGCAGCGAAACAAGGAGGAGTCACTAAGATGAAATGTTAAGGCTAATGCAATCATTTGTTTTCACCAATAGTGCCAAAACTGTGTTTAATGCTTTGGTTTAACAGCTACCCAACAAAAACCATAACTACTCATCATACCAACTCTGCCATTAAGGCCGAGCACAGAGCTTCCACCCATTGACATTGATCAGTCACCAATTCAACACAAGACAAAGTGAACTCACCAAAGTGACTCCCTTGATCATGTTCTGGACGTGGCTGCATATGGTGCGCACTGTGGCCAGCTCCTTCCTGTTACCCCACCATTTATCCACACGAAGCTGAGGAGGACAGCATAGAAAGGCGTTTTACTTTCATTTTGCTAAAACAGTACTGTTTAATGACAAATTTTCCATCCAATTGTACATTATAGTTCCTGAATTGATGGTGTAGCTGAGAATCAGAATTAACAAGTGAACAAAAAACTCAAAGCCACCTTTCATAATTTCTGTTCAAAGTTGAGAAAATGCTAGTTCCTTTAAGGGGATCTGTTAATAGGCTGCAAACTATCACCCTAAAGTTAATGTAGTGAACCTGTTCAATCTGCAAGGCATGACACATCTGACGCAAGTGCTAAATTCTCTGCTGTTATTATCAGAAGGGCACAGTTTATTTAATAGAGCTTTTACACTGATAAATGTGAATTGAATCTGAAAACAGCCAGGATAGAGATAAATCAGTTAGGTTCCATCTTAGACAGCTAAACAATTGTGACAACTCAGTTTGACAAATAGTCACCACAGTTTAGCATTATGCTAAACTGTGGTGACTATTTGTCCGGCACCACAAAGCAGGAGTCACCTACTGGCAGACTGAGGTCCAGGCCCCGAAGCAAATTTATTCTGAATTGGTGAACTTTGACAATATTTCAACTGGTATATTATTTCTAGCATTTACAGGACAGGTTTATAATCTCACAAGATGCTCTCTGAGTAGGTTGGTCAGACAGGCCAGAGAGAGAAAAGGTGAGAGTGTCAGAGTCACAGTTGGAAAGTTGTAGTGATCATGATAGGTTTGACAAGAAAAGTTATCTGTTGATAAACAGCAGAAAAAGAAGTTGAGAATAGTTTCACATGAACAGTTGACAGTGAAAATAGGGCTTCCATCCAGAATGGAAATATTCCTTCATGTTCATTCTCCCAATAGGCAGTTCAAACGTGTCTAAGGCTCAGAGACCATGGCAATTCAAAGTGCCATATGAAACAAAGCACAAAATTTAGAGCCAAATATGATCTATCCACAAAGATTCAAACTCACTCATTCACTGCATGACAGCATGATAAATGCTTCCAGTGAGGAGCTTCAATTCTGGGTCAACACAGGAAACTATTGGTGGATTGGCTGAGGTAGTCCAGTTTTAAAAGTGTGCCAAAATTGTCATAAACACTTGACACTGCTGCAATGTTAAATGGACTACATATAAATAAATTGTATTTTACGATACGTTTCTCAAAAATATATTTGAAATGAATTTTAATGCATTTTTAGTATTAGTTTTAATACAGAAAAAGCGTTGTAGGTTAGTTACTTAAAATTCCTCACGTTTAATACTAAAACTGACAACTATTGTTGAACTATTTCCAAATTTAATAGTATGCTGTCGCTCATACATCTGAAGGGAATGATTCAAACAACTCAACTTCAAACAGCTACCACAGTAATGCCAATTATTTAATAAGAACACACAAGGAAATGCATGCAAACATGCATCACCCCTGGACCTTGCTGCATTTTACTTGAATACCTCTTCTATAAAGGGACACCCTTCACATGCTCCATTTGATATTCATGTGTACGGCCTTGTGTGCCACTTCGTGAAATGTGACTTTCCTTACCTTCTTCTGTTTCTTGCCCAGCAGGCTGAGCTCCAGGTTGATGTGGTTGAACTCCCTGACGAGTTTTCCACGGGGCCCCTTGACGATCACTGTCCGCCCCTTCAACCTCACCTCGACTGCACCACACAGCATCAATGACAGGAGGAAAAACAACACCTTGAGAAATCTTAGAAAACCACTTCACACGCACGAAAATGCAGTTTACAGATTGCAAGCAGAGCCCTCGGGGCGATCACCGTGTGATGTCTTACCATTGTCGGGGATGTCGACTGTCTGACTGCTGAGAATGGTCTTCATTCTGTACACATACAAACACTGACTTTAATACTCTGAAGTCTGAACACACTCCACATGCGACCTCCTCTAACTAAGGAAGATCAGCTCAAAGTGAACAGGCAGGATGTGCACACTGGATCATAACCTGCGGTCTCATGTTTACACCGGTTACCTGCTGGAAACGTGCTTTAAGCGAATACAGTCACACTGCGATAGCTAAGTTAGCGCTAATGCTAACGTGGAGCCACATTAGGCTAACAGATCAACGTTTCGTGTGTTGTAACGACACAATTCGACTCGTGTGAAGCGACAGCGGCTGCGAGTGACAGCTGAAGTGATCAGGAGTCAATCTATCACATTAAACCCGCCGAGGCCCACAGCAGCGTCGAGCCTGAAAGCACTGGCGGCGGGAAAGTACGAAGATATTCCTTCACAAAGCAGAAATAAAGCCGAAATACAGCCTGCATGATGAAAGACAAAGGTTCCCGTGTCTGACTATTTGACATTTAGTGAAAAACACGTTAGATTGGCACAGATGGAGTTAGATGGAAGCTCGGGTTCAAGTTTTTCGATATCCTCACCTCGCCGGTAGCAGAGGAAAGGAAGAAGGAAGGACGTCACGACGGTGTTGTAGATTACGTGCGCAGCGTCATCAGGCATCGCCAAATGATCGTAGAGATGCTCCCAAATCGTTCATACGTGGTCTAGTTAAAACAGTAGCTGGGTATTCTCAGCAGTAACTTTGGGAGCAGGTACGAAGTGAATGTTTGGACGTTGTTTGGTTGTTTCATTAAATTAGCTGCATCTGCTTCCACTTGGCTCTGCTGCGATCAAGTCATATTAAATAAAAGCTATTCGAATAGAAAAAAAAAACAAGGATAACCGGAGATATCCTGAAATTCTCACTGTCTTTATTATTTAATATTAATTAATGACAAGATTGTAACTATAGGATCGGAAACATGGCTCCGCATTTAAATAAAATTACATCTTGTAAATAAACAACTTGTAACGTATTTCAATTGTTAGTCTAAATCCGCACACTTTTCTTGGTCCATCTATCACCTGCGATTTCTATTCAGCTGTTTTACGACTTTTTAATAGACTGCCGTTGACGTCCATTCATTTTACGGCATTCCCAGGAGGGTTTTCATTTTTACGCAATCTTGAAATGTCACTTGAATACAGCATTAGCATCAGACCAAAGCAAAAGCTCGTCGAGGGTCTGTGACTGAAGACAGTCGCCCGCTAGCTAAAGTCATGGCGTTGCTCACACAAAGTTGCTGCGTCGCCGGTCGTTTTTCCACCAACCGTGCGTGGCTGAGTCCCAGAATCATCCCGCATGTGAGTATCTTAACTCGGCTGCAGGCCGGCGAGCGGGCCGCGGCGGCGGTCGGACGTGAAGCCCATGTTGGGGCCTGGTGGGACGACCTAAAGCGGGTTTGCGTTCAACTGCTCACCTGCTTTATGAAATAAAGTGGCAATCGACGCGGTGACAGCGTGTGGTTTTATTAAAAGACTCTCCACAGCAGAGCTATCTGAACTAACCCGGCTTGTCCGCCTTCTCCAGGTTTATACCAGCTGTCTGTCAACTGTGGCCAGATCTTCCCCAGACCGGCCTGACAGAAAGAAGGAGCTACTGACCGACGGCGGGCCCGATCTGCAAGACTTCATTTCAGGGGAGTTGTCTGAGAAAAGCAAGTGGGCCGAATACAGAGGAAACCTGAAGAGACAGAGGGGAGAGAGGTGAGACAGCAGGTTTGTTATCAGAAGGGCTCAAAGACCAGATCAGACAAAACGTCACCACAGGCTGAGCCGAGTTCATTCATCAGAAGGTCAAATGTCCTCATTGATATATTTATTGGTTTATCCAACATAGAAATATTAATAAAAACTGGAAATGTGCCAGAGATTTTTTTTTTTAAACAGAGTGTAACATTAGATCAATGCTACCGATACATAGGTAGAACAATATTAAAAGGATGTAGATCAGACAAGTGTATGTAAACACAAATAATGCACCATGAAGCCTGGCGCACAAACACAAATTAACAGAAACGCCAGACATGAAGATATGCATTTATACTTAATATACATGTGTACGTCGAATGAGGTGACTGAGCAAGAAAGTTCTGTCCTGGCTTCCTCACCCTTCGGTTTTAATGCGCTGTACTGCCCTCAGCTTTGAGCTGTGCTGTTGTATCATTTCAGGCTACGGCTTCCTCCGTGGCTCAAGACAGAGATCCCCATTGGAAAGAACTATAACAGACTGAAGAACACGCTGAGAGACCTCAACCTGCACACAGTGAGTTATATGTTAGAAGAGCCTCAGAGATCACACAGAAATTAATGCAGCCTATGGTGTGCACAGACATTTTGAGACAGAGTTGTTTAGAGTTCCTTTTTGCATTTTGAATCAGTTATTTATTTATTTTTTTTTTAAATTGTTTGTCTTTCTGCTCCCTTCACTGACCTCTCGAGCTTTCAAATAAGAAATACTAACAGTCTCTTTAGCTATTGCCTCCCTAGTCTCTCTGGCTGCTGGTGCTGGGCCCAGTGTTGGGAAGTACTAATAAAAGCATGATATAAATGTTCACAACTTTGTGTACTGAATAAACAATTGCAGGCTTTATTGTTTGTTTTCATTCATTCTTGCATGAGTATAAAAGTGAGAAGTGTAAGAAAAAAGTCTTTCATTTGATTACTGTTGCAGAACACAACTGTCTCTCTTTCCTCAGGTGTGTGAGGAGGCCAGGTGTCCAAACATTGGGGAGTGCTGGGGAGGAGGAGAGTATGCCACGGCCACAGCCACCATCATGGTCAGTTACCAGTGTCCTGCGACTAAACTCACTGATCTGGTCTAAATTTTAGAAAGAGCACCTTTTCAACCAACCGCTCAGTCGTTTTGTGTTTGCTCTGTCTCTCTGTGTATAGTTGATGGGAGACACGTGTACTCGTGGATGCAGGTTCTGCTCAGTGAAGACAGCCCGTCAGCCCCCGCCCCTGGACCCAGATGAGCCCTACAATACAGCCAAGGCCATCGCCGCCTGGGGGCTGGACTATGTAGTGCTGACTTCAGTTGACAGAGATGGTAATAACCTCCTACATCAGTGCTTCTACCAAACTCCTCCACACACTTTCCATCATAGTTAGCAATGAAATTACTTCCAAATCTGGAAGATAAACTGATAGGGTTAGGATTCTGGATTTTTCCAAGCGAAGTAAACTCAGTCCATCTTTTTCCACGGATGGTCTCTTTAGATCTGGTCAACCAGTCACTTGACTTATGAGTCAGTTTAAAGACTAAGTGTTCAAAACAACATTGCATAAAAAAAAGAAAGAGAAATGTCTTTAAATTCAAATCAGTGGCCTTTTCTAATGCCACGCTTTTTTGTGCAGATATAGCTGATGGAGGGGCAGAGCACTTTGCCAAGACCGTCTCTAACTTGAAGGAAAGGTATAATCTCCCTTCCCTTCTGAGTTTATATCTGAATGTCAGTGAAAAGTGTATAAAGCATCACCTTTTGTCATCATCACGCAGAAATCCTCAGATCCTGGTTGAATGTCTGACCCCTGATTTCCGAGGTGACCTGGCAGCAGTAGAGACGATCGCTCTGTCTGGGTTAGATGTGTATGCCCACAATGTTGAGACAGTGCGTGAGCTGCAGAGGTAATAACTCAACATTTTTACTTGTGTATTTTACAACTGTGTGAGTTTTGTTTTTTTGTTTTTTTTTTAGATGATGAATGCACAAAAGCTGAGAATATAATATTGGCCTTAAATAATTATATGTCTTAAATATGTCAGAATTTCATTCAAAAGTAATTTGAATTATAAGAAGAGAAAAAAACAGTTTCACTGTATTTTTGGTGTCATCAGTCACCAAGAAGGAAGATAAAGTATTAAAACACACATTGTCCAGTGGGTGGGACAACAAGGCCTCTTCCCTGCTTCTACGTTTCCAGTTTCCTTTTTTGGAGCGTTTTCTGTTTTCCACAAACACAATCACCAGTCAGTAAGGTTACAGTACAGCTTCAAGACCACAAAAAGCAAAAAAGACAAAGACAAATGGTGGTGACACAACCATATTTACCTTTAATTTTTTATTTATTACAATGACTCAGGATGGTTTTCTGTCCTGTCTGTTTCCAGGCATGTGCGTGACCCCAGAGCGAACTTTGACCAGTCTCTGAGTGTCCTGAAGCACGCTAAAAAGGTCAATACCACCGTGCTGACCAAGACTTCCATCATGCTGGGACTTGGGGAGACTGACCAACAGATACGCAACACTTTGACTGGTGTGTACTCTCACATGTCATATAGACACCCATTCAGATGTGAACCACAAAGATTTTCTGACCGTGGAGTTGTGCTGATGTTGCAGAGCTGCGAGAGGCAGGCGTAGACTGTCTAACTCTTGGACAGTACATGCAGCCCACTAAACGCCACCTGAAGGTAAACTCAGCATGTTCTGCACAGGATTCTCAATTTACCGTGGCAGGGTGGGAAAGAACATTTGGTAAAATGATGGCATGTGTTTGGGTTTAGGTGGAGGAATATGTCACTCCAGAGAAGTTTGCCCACTGGGAGAAAGTTGGGAATGATTTGGGCTTTGTTTACACAGCCAGCGGCCCACTAGTGCGATCCTCCTATAAAGCTGGTAAGAAACTTTACACAGCACAAACATGGGACAGCGTACATTATAGAGCTCAGTCAGGTGACATACAGGACTACCCTATGTGATATCCGTTTGTCTGAAATTGTAGCATATTTTAAGTTCAAAGCTGAAACTCATTACTAAGAGTCCCCAAATATAATTTTCGAGAGTTCACTCATTCTATGTATAAAGTTGCCCAGATTAAAAATGTTCCCCAGTAATGTTTCGGATTATCATAAGAAAACGGTTCTGAAAGTGTATGCATGTGTTAGTCATTTTTTTTAAATATGATGGGTCCGTGTTCATTGCAGTGAAGTTGAAGCAGCAAAACAGGAAGTCAGTTAATTTAGTAAAAAGTGAAGATGATGAGGAAAAGAGAAGTTATGCACTTACTAAGTACAAAGGTCTGATAATTATTTTTTAAACTAAATCCATCTGATTTTCCCAAATTTTATTTATGTAAATGTGGAATGGATTGTTTTTATTTTGAAAAGTGATGCTGGGGTGTGGGGAGGAAGTGTGGATAAAGGCATAGATGTGATTTTGTGAAATTTGTGAAATTAAAACAAATCCTCCATCCTGACAAAGATGAACAGATAATGGTAGTGTAAAGGTAAAAAGTAGAAGTGTAGTAATGTTATTTTGTATTTTCCCCCCACCTTTACAGGTGAGTTCTTCCTGAAGAATCTACTAATGAAGAGAAAAGCAGAAGTTGCGACAGCAGAATGAAAACCAGAAGCTCCTAGTCAGCCCTTCATATTGCTTTGACATGTATTTTTAACTACAGATATTTACAGGTACAAATTCATCTTTACTCTCGCAACACCACAATACTTCGTTATAACACAAAGCACAGGAAATCATTTATCATCGTGAGTAGTAACAACCTGTGCAATTTTATAAAAGTAGCCAGGTGGCAGAAAGTAAGCGGGAAGCAGTGACATTAGCAAGACTTGTTGGTGTCAACTTGTGGCGACCCAGAGTTCTACATTTTCAGAGGTGATCAACGATAACAGAGGGCAGGAAGAGGCCTCTGGACGTGTACATAACTAGGGCAGATTCTGACCACATGATACTCCCAGGAAAAAACACAACCCAGTGTGAGCAGTGGCTGTAATCTGCTATTTGTGCACCTCAGGGGCCCTTAAATCACATCCACCACGCACACCCTCCCCTCAGGGGCCTTGGACTTCAGGTAAAGTGCTGCTGACCTTTCACAACTGGCTCTATTTACGAGGGCTTTGATGCCTGCTGTTTCAGGGCCAATGGTGTAATTAGGCGAGGTCTTTTGGTTTCTGGACTGGAAATTTCTGTGAAGGACTCCTTCTGAAATTGCAAGTACGCTTGAAAAGAACAAGTTGTTAAGAAATGAACTAATCGAATGCCCAATGATCTAAAGAAGACATAATTTGGGCTCAAATTGTTGTTTTCACTAAATCCCCAAAATGTAAGCTTTACACAGATAAGAAAGATGTACATTTATTTTGCACACTGATAAGACAAAAATGTTAAATGTATATTTATAGAATAAAAAAAACCGCAGTCCACATTTCCTTGTTTTCACTGTTGGTTTTTCTTCACCAGCTATGAATAAATAACAGACACAGATGAAGGACATCATTTTATTGCAATGGCCCTTGTAGTCACTGATCTAGAGGAAATTTTGACACAGTAAGATGATTTATAAAAAATATTTTAAAATACAGTATAAAAATTTGAAATGTACCAATAATACTTGATTATATCGTAAATACAGTAAGAAAGTAGACTAAGGCTAATTCCTTTAAAACATTCAGCACAGTACATGTACAGCACTTGTATAACTGCACCTGAAATGGACGGTATAAAATAAACCTCTTTGTGGGTGGAATGACTTATTTAATTTCTTCCACACAATTGTTCTATGGCGGCTCGATAAATCTCCTGCCTTTGAGCAGCAGGTGGTAACTGACATTGACAACAATTAGGCTGAGGGAGGAATGCGTTGTGTGACTGGTTGGACTGAGAGTCAGTGTTTAAACTTTGGCTTTCTTGGTGGGAGGCTCAGTGGCACTGATGCGAGGACAAACAGCTGCTGGGGTGTAGGGGATTCTTGTCGCTGTCACCTTCTTACCAATGGTCTCGATCTGTGGAGAGAAAAAAAGCAGCAGAGCAACAGAAGCTGAATAAAAGTTGTTACTTATGGCAGTCGGTTCATCAGCTGATTTAAAAATATGTATATTTTTTGTGTGCATAATAAGTCTACTCGCCTGGAAACCGATGTTCTGGAGATGAGCATGAAGGTGGTCCAACACTCTGCGACCATCAAATATAAATGCTGGCTTTAGCATTTTCTTATAAATCTTCTCATAGTCCAGTTCCTATGGTGGAGGGAGGAGGGTTTCTCTTTAACATTCATTCTCAAGGATGACTTCAACATGAGGCAGTTTAATAAATATAAAAAAAATCTGACCTTAAACATGTCCCATTCAGTGCAGATGACCAATGCATGTGCACTCTGGCACGCTTCATAGGGGTCTGAGGTTACAGTGACCAGCTCTGACACTAAGAAAATATCCAAAATAGATCACGGAAATCTTTGAATTCTGAACAATAAACAATTCATTACTGAACATTTTTAACTTGTGTGCATTTTACCAGATTGTGGGAACTATTTGGGTTTTACTGATTTGAATTTCTGGGATTACTTCTTTACATGGTACCAGTGACAAAAGATGTTTTAATGAAAATAAATTCAATCTCAGGTTGTAGCTAACGCCTTTTAACCCTGTTTGGTCATTTGGTCTAAGAAATGGTAAACTATCTTTGGAGGATCATGAAAGGCTCAGAAAACCAAGTATTCAGCTCATAACAAACTTTAACTACAAGCTGCACACGGTATTGCAAGGCTAGCTTATGTAGTTTGTAGATATTCATGCCTTTCAGTGCTTTACTCTTATTGTTTACCAATTATAGACTGTTAAAATAGTTTTTTACTATCCAATTTAATCTGTGGTAGTTATTTTTAAGGCACAGACAGTGTTGCAAGATGGCGGTAGGAATAATAGAGGGGTGGCTGAGAGATTTAGGATACTGCCCGTGTGATCAGTCCAGCCTAAGCCTCACGCCATCCTCCCTCTCTTTTATAACATATTATATGTAATGCAGAGAAAATTCTTCCATGGGAGGGTTGATGAGCCTTTCACTGCTGAAAATGCACACAAGCACACACCTCTTTCTGGGTTGTCCTCTGAGATGCTGGGCTGAGAAAGGTCATGAATGATTTGCTCTTTAAGAACTTTGGGGTCATAGATGAAGAGCTTGGCTCCCTCATCCATCAGATATTTGGAGATGTAGATACTTGATGACTCTCTGAAGTTGTAACACAGGCACATGTTTTCGTCAGTTAAGTGTTCACAGTCCAAAGGCAGATGTTCATGCAGAATCAAATTTGCTCAACGGTGACTCTGCATGTTTTATATGTACAAAGGCTATCTACTGGGGTAATTGGGCTCAAGGCGTTTCTTACAATGCTGAGTTAGTGATTAAACTGACAACGCTGACAGGTAAAAAGTGTGCAAGGACACCAACTGAAATAAATATCTACAAAGGATGTGTGAGGGAAATATGACAAAGAATCAGAGACTCACCTTGTGTCACCTGTATCTTTTTTGAAAGAGAAGCCAAGTAGAGCAATCTTTTTGCCAGTAACAGTGTTGAACAGGCAGTCAATGATCCTGCAGGCAAACCTCCGCCTCTGGTACTCATTCATGTCTATCACCTTCAAAAAACACAGACATTGAGAATAAGGTAAATACAGAGAGAAAAGATTTCCAGTAAAGTCAAAAATGTAAAGCTAGGCTGGATAGTTCTCACCTGTTGCCAGTAGGAGGCAACTTCAGGAAGGTTGAGGGCCTCGCAGAGATACACCAGATTCAGCACATCCTTCTGGAAACAGCTTCCACCGAAACCTGGCCAGCGTGGCACAGAGACAGAGATTAGAGACAAGTGTAAGCTCTTTCATTACATCAACCTCACTTTAAGCGTCTCGTGGCCAAATCTCTTACCCACGCTGGCTTTGAGAAATTTGCTTCCAATTCTCTGGTCCATGCCAATTGCCTTGGCAACTTCCTCCACGTCAGCTCCGGTGGCCTCACACAGAGCACTGATGCTGTTGATGCTGCTGATGCGCTGTGCTAGGAATGCATTGGCTGCCTACACACATACACACTTAGATTGAATAACAGCAGAATACTGCTGAAAAAACACTAAGTTAGACCTGCAGTGATGAAGTGAGCAATCAGTATTATATCTACGAATATTATGCACACATTAACATAACCACATGCATGCATGTGGGAATTTGACACTTTGTCATATGTATAACTGCAACAATAAGTTCTTTATATGTTTGAAAGAACTAATATTTTAAAAGAAAAAATGTAAAACATTTGACAAGATTCGCATACATTGTTAGTTTGTAGACAGAAAGATTAATTGAAAAAATAATCAGTAGATGGGGTCCCACTCTCACCAGTTTGGACAGCTCGGACGACCACGTGTTTGTGGTGATGATTCGTGCTTTGGGAACCCAGTGTTCATAGACTGCACACAGAGCTCGGATGGCTCTTTGACCTTCAGCTGTTTCATCTCCACCAATCAGGACACGGTCTGGCTCCTTCAGATCCCGCACCGCTGTTCCCTCCGCAAGGAACTCTGGGTTGGACAACACCTGACACAGCATCTACGCTTTAGAAAGATGTGACGACAGATGAAAGCAAGTTTTTTACATGTCATGATACTAACTTGTAGGTTAAGGCTGGGCTTGGTGTTGGCATCAAATATTCGTCTAATGCTCTCAGCTGCTCTGACGGGAACAGTGCTCTTCTCTGTGACAATCTTGTAGCCATCAGACACTTCCACAATCCGCCGAGCACATGCCTCAATGAACTTGAGGTCAGCTGCACGACCCTTCCCCATCCCGTAGGTTTTCGTTGGGGTGTTCACCTGTGAAACCATGGTGGGTTAGAAAATTAATTAGCTGTCCAGACTGTGTTGGTGTGTGTTGTCAGGAGGAAATGATGAACTCACAGAAATAAAGACGAGGTCAGCCTCCCTGATGGCTGAGTCTATGTCCGTAGAGAAAAACAAATTTCTCCCTCTGCATGATTCAACAACCTCTTTCAGACCCGGCTGATGTGAGAAGAAGTGGAAAAACAAGGGTGTGTGTCAGTGATTCTATAAAACACAAACATTTGTCAGAAATACTTACTTGTTACTAACGTAAAACAAATTAGCAATGACTTGGCTTGTAGTGGTCTTAGAGTGCCCTTTTCACTACTCATTCATAATGATGTAATACCTTGAGGTTGTGGCTGACGTAGAGAGGTTACAAAACAGTCTGGAACTAATTTATGTTTCATTTCGTCAGAAGATTGGGTAACATTGTACAAAAACTAGCGTTGCCAAGCAACAGCTTCACTTTCAACAAATTTAAACGGTGTAGCAAATTTTTTCATGGATATCAAAGCCAAGATAAGAAATTAGGGGAAACACACCTGCCGTATCAGTGCACCTAATATGTCACACAGACCTCTGGTACAGATTTGCGATTATAACATTTAAATGCTACCTCATATATTGGCAGAGTGTCTGAGTTCCAGGCTTTGATGCGTGACTCATTAACATCCACGACAGTCACAGTGATCTCTGGACACATCTGGGCGATCACACTGCATGTTGGGCCTCCTACATATCCAGCACCAATGCAACAGATCCTTTTTATCTGAAACATCTGAGGAAAAAACATGAAACTTTTTTAAAATCCAGAATGTGTCTTTTTCTTTGAAAATGCAACCCTAAAAAAGCATTTCACAAGTGGAAACTAATGATTGCTTTCATGCAAATTAATCGTTTTGACATAAAAAGATCATAGCTGATAATAATGTTTGACTAATCAATGTTTTTCATCAGAAAACTCAAGAGGTTTATGAAATTCCCTCGCAGGTTAAATCTGTTGTCCAAAACCCAAAGGTCTAAATGTACAATTACATAGATTGGCAGAAAACTCTCACATTTGAGAGCTCAAGATTGTTTGATGCAAAGCAAATTAAAGTCTTTAATTTTTTGAAGTCAAGAATAGATGATTTACAATTAGCAATATAAGCTCCACAAGCTGATTTATACTTAAAGGCAAATATGTAAAAGAAAAGTTCGTTTGGTCGCCAGTTTTAGTTTTTTAAGTTTTGGCCAAATCAGTAAATACAGTTCCCCAACAAACTAGCCAAAGTTTATATATTAATCTCTTACTATAATCTATTAATCTTTCATAATTAGTCCATTCATTAATCTTTTGTTACCGAGTTCAGGAATTTGCGACTGAGAGAACAATATAGTAGATAGCGTTGAAAAGGCGCACACCCAGTCATCATACATGAATGTTGATTGAAATGGGACTGTTGTGTGTGCTGTTTAAATGATTTACTACAGAGCTGCGTGCCTCCCTTTGGTCCTGTGTAGGTGTGGTATGCGTCCCAGCCGTACCGTTACAGCCTGCTCAGATAAAGAGCCTTTCATCGACTCTCAGCCACGTCTAACGTGAAAAGCACCTTTTTCCCCAGAGTACCACTCTGCTAGTTAAAGTGAGCTCTGCTGTCTCCAGAGCAAGTCTGGAGACAGCAGAGGAACATTCACGTTAGAAAAGGTAGAAAATGTGTGCTGGTTTTCTCTCCTTTTCCCTCACTCAAAGACAGAGAGAGAGGAAAAAATGAATGGGTGCCTGTGTTGAGGCAGCTAACAATCCTAGCTAGAATCCATTAGCTAACGTATCGTTACCTCTGCCAACTCGACGCTCGGTTCCTTCACGGATGATCTTCTCTCTTCGGTTCGATGAGTCTTGTGTGTGGGGACCAAACGTGGAGTCCGGAGCTACTGTTCTGACCCAAAATTAGATATCTTTAACCCGACAAGAAACCACCCGACCTAGAGCTGACTCCTCTCCCAACTTTTCCCCGCAGCAGCTTCCTGCGCACTGACTCCGCTCTGCAGAGTTCGCCAGCTCCGTCACCCCGGGAGACCGCAGCGCTACTTCCGGTCGGACACTTCCAAATTAAAAGCAAGAAAGCGGTCTACGTTGCTCCTCATGAATTTGTTATATGAACTCGGTTGGTAGATTTTTTTTTACCACATCAAACAAAAGGCCGATTATCATATCAATGCCATTGTAGGCTGGTCGAAGCGTCACAGCAGCGTTTTATACTGGATGGGCAGTAGATTGATGGCAACTTACAACAACAAACATACTACAGTGGTCAGACGACTAGGTAATAATTCTTTAAACTTAAAATGTCAAATTATTCTTTGAAAAGAGCAGCTCTACCATACCATCGATTATTGAGACCTGACCTCACACACAGAAGACAAACATATCCGTCTCCAGCAATGCTCCGATGTCCATTTGTTCTTACAGTACACCCCCTAGTGTCCAGCGGGAGATCACACTAATCAAATATTTCTCCATTTCCCGATTCATTTTCCTTTTTTTGTAGCTATTTTACACAGTACATGAGGGTTCTTATTAATGTAATAATTAATTTAAATCGATCTTAACACATTTCCCTTCAGTTTTCACTGTATATGTATGAGTGCAGACAGACACAAACTACACTTGACTGGTTGTCAGAGGAGAACCTAATTTTATTGTATTGGGTTCCTGCACAGTATATGAGGTACATCAGGAAAGGTCAGCTGCTGATTACACACTGGAAGAGCAGTCAGACAACATAAATTGAAATAATGGTGAGTTAATTGAATGTTTAACTTAGTGGCATCAATGGTCCCTTATGAGTTCTGACAACTCTTCATATCAAGCGCTGAGGAATGCGTGAATATCTGTTGAAACAACTCTGTAACTCAACATCAAAGTCAGAGTTACAATATCAGTCTCAGCAATTCTTACTTACACTGCTGTAACTCTGCATGTGAAAGTGTGATGCTTAAGCACAATTCAGAATGCATAATGTTACATTTAAGCAAATATACAGAAGTTTGTATATCTAAGTCAGGAAGCAGGAAGGACTTTGGCTGTAGTGTGACAAAAAGCCGTGTTTGAAGATCACAGGCACTGCGATACATCAAAATCATGTGTCTTTGATGCACAATGTTTGCTGGAGATAAAACTGGCACTGGATCCATAACTTTGTCCCAAACAAAAATGAAAGTTAGACGCTGCCTGCAAGTTAGATGACTAAGATCCATCAGCAGGCATAAGTACAACATCCAGCTCTTATTGGTCCAACTAGCAACAACATAAATCATTATTATAGTTATAAAAAGGGTGCAAGGTTGAACTACAAGAATCCCTTGTGGTGTGATTAAGGCATAAAGTGAAATGGTGGTCAGAGATGACCAGCACTACTCTGGCTTGGGCTGCAATTTATTTTTCTGTGGCTCAAAGAAGTTTTCAATGATGGCATCAACCAACTCATCCAGCTCCTTCTTCAGGTACGCCACATCACTGTCAGAGACCCAGAGAGAAGGAAGGAATATGGTAAATTATATAATTACAAAAATTATGTTCAAATACAATTATATTATAGTTGCCTTGCATCCTTTTTTAGAGGAAAATGCAACAATACATTTTTTCAGGTTTATCAACATGACAATTTGCTTCTTTTCTATTTTGTATGGTTGCAAATTCAATCTCTGGCTTTTAATCAAACAAAACAAAGACTGTTAAGGTGCGATAACTTGAGGAAATTGTGCACCTACCTGTTACCAGGTGCTGTACAGAGTTCAGTGTAGTATTTGATTTTTGGCTCTGTACCACTGGTCCTCATAGTGGCCACACCCCCATTAGAGAAGGTAAAGGTGATCATTTGACTTGAACTGGAGACAGGAAGAACCTGGGAGAGAAACAAAATGTCTTATATCTGACATATTTTTAATTTGTCTGCCAAATGTGATAGAAGTTTTCAAAACTGGAGCTGGAAATTGCGGTTACTGAATATCAAGTTCTATCCAATTTTTACCCACAATGTGTGAGAGCACTGTGCAATCCTTGAAATAATCCCAACAGTATTTTTTACATTTATAATGTTTGAAAACATAATGTCTTTCTTTCAGTTTCCTGTTATGTAGTTATCATTTAAAGATGTTATTGTTGACACCATTCCTGGTAGGAAACTGCTCATAGCAGTAGTCCCCTCTTTCTCTTGACATGCTTCCTTTTTCAAGCCCCCAAAAGCCTAATGGCCAACAATATGATGTTTTTGTGCAAATGATAAATACAACTTCACATCCATGTAAAAAACATGAATGGTAAAAAACTAATTTGGTAATTTTCCAGGTGAATGTACAGGTGAGTTTGCACCCTTACAGCCTTCTTATCAGGTTGGCTGCTATCATATCCGGTGGTCAGGTCCCGTATAGCAGAGATGGGGAAGCGACCGCATTCAGTGGGATACGAGTTCTTCTGGCCATCATGGTTGCGCAGACGCTCGAACAAGCTTCTGATCACATCCTGGTTGTGGCAGATGAAGTAGGAGTTCTTACTCATGTGGTAGCCGTACCTGACATAGAGGAGTAGAGAGTGGATCGACAGTTTTTAGTCAACATGTCATGGTGATAGAAATCAAACTCAGATTAGTTTAATGAGGAAGGTTGGAAATCACACTTTTTCCTTTGATTTGAACTCCTCCTTTATCGAGTCCTTTGTAATCAACAATAGAAGTCTCAGGAGTCAACAACAAATGTAGCTGTTTAGTGAACACAAATTATGGGGTTGTTTGTCCATGTATTATTTTAAGTGGTGAAATTTTACAAATTGAGTTGTCATTCAAATTAGATTTTTTAATAAAAGTTTGATTTCATTGAAATGACTCAACCTCCCACATCTCTTATGCTAAAGAAGCATAAAAAGGCAAAATTAAGAACAATTTTCCCCAAACGTGACAATAATGCCCAGCTGAAATTTTTTGCTATCGGTACAAAAATTTATATGATGTAGTGTAGCGAATAAAAACCATATCACTTGAGACATAATGTTTAATCAAATTTGTTTTGCTGGAAACCCACTGTGTAAAAAATTGGTGACACATCACCATGTAATTGTTGGATACATGCATTTTAATATGGAAAAATTAAAAGTCCTCTCAGCAATATACATGCCCTTGACTTTTGAGCACAAGTCTGAAAATGTCTGCTCAAACAGTGCAGTGTAGCAGCGTCTAGTGAGAAAGATTTGGTGATTGTAACAGTGACGTCCCTTATGTGCGAGCATGTCTTACTCTGTGTAGACAGAAGTGAGCTGCTGAGAAAGGCTGATGTTTTCAGTAGCCAGATAGGAAATCATCTCTGCTGCTATAGCGGCCCCACTCACTCCATCCTTGTCTAATACGCAGGGACTACACATATATCCTGAAATAGAAGCAAACACACTTTCAGTCACTTCCTTCTTTTACTAATAGTGTGTACAAATGTAAATGATTCAAATTATAGCATCATAATATTAAATGGGAAAACTCTAAACTGTGTGCGTGTGTTTGACTAAGCATCAGTCAAGCTGACCCCAGCTTTTAACGCAGTACATGTTTGACTGTGAGCATGACCCAAAAACTGCAATAACTGAAACTCAACCAACCCACGTCAGTGTATGACGGTAAAAGGATTTTTTTTTTTTTTTTTTTTGAACTGCTAAGTGACAACAAACTGAGATAATTCAATTTTCTACCACAGTTACACAACAGCTTGTTGTACGAGGCCCAAGTTGTACCTACGTTTAAATGTGATATTGCATACAAGTAATTAGATCGATATACCTCCTAAATATAGCATTGGACAACGTGAATCTTTGCTTTTTAATTTTGCCTGTGCGTCCATACCTATAGCTTCTTCGAAGGCAAAGAGAACAGTCTTGCCCTGGTCCAAAAGGTCTCTGGCTCTGTTTCCCATCCACTTGAACCCTGTTAATGTTTCCTGTCCAAACAGTGGTGACAGCTAGTGTGTTAGTGTGTATAGTTTGAACATTTGCAATGAAGAAGCCCACCAATAATAGTGCACTTAATTGTATTTTCATGCACTTATACCCCACTTAATTTCTATTTTATCTTAAAAAGCAATTACTGAAACCATTGAGCAGCTTCATTCGGAGTGGTAGCCTCTAGTACAGGCTTATAGAAAATATTTTGCATCAAAGCTATTCAAATTATAAGATAAGAACTGTTGAAAATTAGTAAAAAAAAAAAAAAAAAAAAAAAACAAGCACAACAAATCTTAAGTTATGTAGATTGCACTGTGTATTTGAATTTTAACTTTTCCAATTCAGCATGTTTTGCATGCTTACAAGTTTTACATTTGTACAAAAATAAAAATCAGATTGTGCTACCTCAAAGTGGAAGCCCTCTTTGAGAGCGATGGCGCGCAATATCTTGGATGAGACGGTGCTCGACAGCATATAGAGGTTCTTCACAACAGAGGCATCAGACGTTTGCTGTTTCCAGCAGCGAAACATCCACCAACCAAGCAATGCCCCCAACTCATTCCCAGTGAACACTCGCCACTGTCCACTGACACAGGGAGCGACATACAGAGACAGTTTGTAGTTATAGAATTCAAACATACATAATCCCAATTCCACTTACATCATAATGCCAATGTATTTTATTAGGACCTGTAGCTACATTTGTATGACAAAACAAAAAATGTGATATTTTGACAGCAAGTAAAAAAAAAATAAAAAATTGTTAGGAATGGGTTTCTATGTGGTCCTCCGCATCTGTCACTTGGCCTTTAAAACACTTTCAGAAAGATGTGGCATCAGTTCAATTCAACATTGTTTAAGTGTCCCTTAAGGGTAAGGGTAGTACAATATCATTATTGAATATATTGAAAGCGTGCATACATACTTTTCCTGTTTCTCAGCAATAGCCAGTCGATCAGCATCAGGATCATTTGCCAAAACCACAGTGGCTCCCTCCCTCTCTGCCAGGGCAAATGACAATGTCTGTAAAGCACCAAGACACACATTACACCTTCACACAAAACACAACATCCACTGTATATATTATGGGAAGGCAATGCTTTTTCATTTAATCAATTAATGAATCACTCACACACACACACACACACACACACACACACTTTCGTCTTTGCAAAGGGGCCATTGTTATTTCCCTTATTCTTAGTGGCACCCACAAACATATTGTTATTATTAAATATATCAGAAATAAGGTTATTATTTTCCATATTTGTCCCAATGTTCAAACAGTTGAACATTCTCCTGCTTTCTCTGTATGTTGCAGCGCGTTCATGGAATGTGTGGAACGGGTGATCACCGTTTAAAAGTTTAAACAGTTCTCAGGATGATTGAATAGAATTTTCTTTTGACTGCCTTGTGCTGGCACCATAATGTGAATGGTCACTACATACCAGGACTCCCTCTCCCTCCTCAGGATTGGGATATTTGACAGTGGGGAATTCTGGGTCTGGATCCTTCTGCTCCTCTACAGCGTACGGTGGGTTAAGTTCAAATGCCTTAAAAGCTGACTGGACAAATGCATGGCCGACACCATGCACAGATGTATGCACAATTTTCACCTTTGAAGTCTTGTTTATGTCCCTGTGGAAACAGAGGCTAAAGTCAAAACCTGAGCGGCACTTCAGAAGAAAAACTGTGATATTGCCATGATATCCAACAACTAGGCGCTGATAACATTAACAATGGGACTTGTTGCTGATTATAAATTTGACATTATTATTAACTGGTAATGTCAAAAGTCTTTTCTAACATATTTCGCCAAGTCAACTCTGTCGTGTTGTGAATGTGTGTCTTTGCTGTGTGCCATGTAGCCATTGTGTTAAGGTGTGGTACATGTTGATTAGAGTCAGCCAGTGAACATTGTCCATCTAGTTCTACAGTACGACCTGCTCTGTCTGAAGCAGGGGCTGTGTCAGTGGAGCACCTGTGATGACAGTGTTTTTGGATTGCTTTGAAGTATTCAGTGTGGATGTCCTGGTAGGGGTCTTTAAGCAAGGGGTTCTTCAGGGCAGCCTCTGTACTCCAAGACTCGGGCCAAGGTTCCAAGTTTTCCTCTATGGCCTTGGATATTTCTTTGTCATGAGGAGACACAATCTGAGCGCCATTCTCCCAGTAAACCTGAGACCGAGAGGGAGACAGGTATGACAGCAGTGAACATGACAGAAAAAAAATGCCCTGCTTTTATCGGTAACTTTCAAAATGTAATAAGGGCCAAAGTCAGGAGGACCTTTTAATGAAACAAAGGAAAAAAGAAAAATTACAAGTATTACCTTGTAGCCATTATCCTGTTTTGGGTTGTGCGAGGCAGTAACCATGATACCAGCACACAGACCCAAGTGGGAAACTGTAAAAGGCTGAGGAAGAACAATTAGTTACTTTCCAGTACACTCAATAATCATACTGCGAGATGCACTGGCTGCTTTTTTTGAAAGAAGGCTAAATAATAATGAAAGAGGGCTCTGTCACTTTGTTCACCTCACCCCTTCCATATATGGAGGATAACAAAGTGGCCTGTTTGTACATGTGACATACATTTTAAGCGCAAAATGAGAGTCACTAAACTGTAAGTGACTGGAGATAACTACTTGGAAAAAAGTGGCAATTAATTATGTTACTGAGATTATTATTTCCTTTAATGGCTTTAGATGAAGAAAAGCAGCTCATGTTTCATGATGCCTTAAACTCAGTTAAAATAATTTTATACATAGGTAGATTTATATCACTACTTACTGTTGCAGAGCAAATGTAAGTAACTCGCTGTCAAGATTATATCTCTGGGCCGCAGTAAGTATATCCTGCACATTTTTATGATTCATTTCAAAATGTATACATGTGACGTGCCAAGTCACATATAGTCACGATATATATAACGATAACATATAACCTCTCGTGAATCATACGCACATTATGTAACTTGACTTTGTAAAATGGAATTTGCCCTGTAGTCTCTTTCCCACTGTCACCCACACCACAAGCAAACATGTCACCAGACAAACTGATCTGACATAAGAAAAGGTCTCTTGGAATTAAGATTTTTTTTTTTTAAATAAATCTAATAGATCAATAGATAATAGCTAAAATGTAATAAAAGTAAATGATACACCTGCTACCCTAGTGTGCTATCATTTGTGTCAATGACTTCATGAAGAAAAAATAAAATAAAGATACAGAAATAATAGAAATTCAAGTGATTACCACAAACGGTGTAGGGGTGATGTCAGAAAAGAGGTGGACAGGAACCCCTTGGCTGATGAAAACAGCTGCTGCCAGTCTGGCAAAATGTTTGCTGCTCCCCCCGCTGGGAGGGTGGGCCCGTGCGTCATAACCAATCACAACTCCTCGTTCTTTAAGATCCGAAAAACTCTTCTCCAAGTAGCGACAGAAACCCTGTTAGGCAAAAAAGATGTGTGGAAATAAGCGAAACTTTGAAGAAAAGGAAGTGTGGAACTCTCAGTGGTGGACATTTAACAACAAAGCAGAAACTGAAACGCTATGATGTTGAGTAAGAAGATGGTGGCCGGTCAACTACACAGTCAACCATGAAGAGAATTCAAATAGCAGAGAAAACCTAGAACTAAGATGCATCTGACTTTCCATTACCTGATACTTAATGTACAGACACTAAAGTAGTTATCTATTAACCAACCTGCGTTGTCTGGATGATAGTGAGGTCGTTCATACAGGCTATCCCGGGGCCCATGGCTGCTCTCAGACCTGCTGTACCAAACTCCATCCTAGAGGAAAAATATTTCTTCAAGGTCTCCACTGCTCCATCCTTCACCAGGTCCTGCACCATCGACACTGTTTTGGGGTTCTTAAAAAACAAAACAAAAACATAAGAATAAAACCCACATCATTATCAGGAACTACTTTTATTAAAAATGAAAATGCATCTAACAGGCAGAGAGCCAATTAGCAATCTGAATTTAAATTTTAATGTAATAGTTCTAGTCTACTTTAGTAGAGCTGATGGGTGGCATTTTTTGTCCTTTATGATAATATTATGTTAATATTCATTATCATTACTAATTAACTGTTATTTCCCTAATGAATAGTTGAGTTAGTAAAATATCTGAGAATTGTAAGAACTGCTCATCACAACGCCCTAAGGATCAAGCTGAAATATTCAAGTGTCAAGTTTTGTCTGAAAAACCATCCAAAACCTCAAGAGTATTCTGTTGTCTTCCACAGGAAGAGAAATAAAAATTGCTACTGCTCATACTTATTCGTCATACTTAGTTTTTTTTTTTTAAATCAATTATCAGATTGTTTGGAAAAAACAATTCACAAACGACTACAGTTAAAAAGTAGCTGTATGGGTAACATGAGCACATTTACAATAAAGTTGATTTAAATCCCTTGTCTTGGAGATAGATGCTCTTTACTTTCCTCACACCCAATTTACCTGATTGGCTCAGCTATAATTAAGATATCTTCTACATTTAAAATGTTAAACATGTCAAGATGTTGAAAAAAAAAAATGCTGGACATGCATTTATACATTTCATAAAATTTAAGAAATTTGGGTATTTTCATCTGCTCACGTGCTTTCACCTCAAAGAATCCCTTTGAGGAAGGTCAACCTTTAGGACATTGGGTGCACATGATGCCTCGTGTTTATGGGCTACTAAGCAAACTGCTCTAATTCAGTTATCTCAGAACTAATAAATGGGGGACCGTTTTCCAACGTGACCTGATTGGTGACATCCTACGTCTATTTAAGATCATAAGTTACTCTTTTACTCTGAAATTATTAAAGGCCAGTATAACAGTCTGTTTTCAGTTTTGCCATGCAAAGCTTTGTTATTTGCACATTGTACTTATAGCAAACCGGTACTATTCCGCCATCGTGATAAAAAAAATTCCAATACTCACGGAAGTTAAAACTTTGCTTTCTAGCGGTTTTAATTTCCCACAAACATTTTTTGTGATTTGAGTAATTCTAAAGCAAAAAGGGAACTTCCTGTAAAGAAAGGATTATGTTAGCACATTTGCCTCTTCTTAGAAAAAGTTTTATTCTCTGAATGGGTTAGATTTTTTTTTCTTGCTTGTACACAAATTATAACATTGTTGCATGTTCTCCTGAACTGACGAAAACAACTTCTCAGATAAACTGGAAATGAATTACCAATTATAATTATGTGCATTGTAACTGTTACCGTGACATTGATGTTTTAGCCATCCTGGCCGTGTTAATGTTATAGATACTGGCTGTAACATAACCCCTTCAGAGATCCTGGTGCATAAAGAATAGTAATAGTGGCATTTCGATAATGGTCAAAGTTAAAGCTGAAATACTAATACTTTTTGTTTCGCTTTCTGGCTGTTAGCACTGAGCTAGCTCGCTAGCTGCCTGTTTACCTTGTCGAACCGCAGCCACAGCCGGACCGCCCGGTCCAGCTCGGTGTCCCCGGTTGAGAAGGAGCCGTTTTCCATGCCTGTTGCTTAAAGGAGTCCAGAGAGGGTTCGCTGTCTGCGGTTGGAGCAGCTGGATGCACTCACACTGAAGTCCTGAGGCCCCAAATGAAAGCAAAAAGCGCTCCTGTGAAAATGACAGCTTGGACATTCAAACGAGGGGCGGAGCGACGCAACACGTCATGATGACGTATGGCTTGCGCGGGGCGTAGAAGTGCAGAGGGCTTCACTGACATTCAGTTTCAATTTGACCCACCAGGCTCCTTCTTTATATGGCCCTTTTTCCACAAAGCTTTAAACTTCCCTTTCTGATAAAGCTAATGGTTACTGTTGGCCTAGAGCTGAACTGACCCGACATGCTGCTATTGGTCCCAAGTCTTTATCTGTAATAACAAACCACAGTTTATTTTTACTAGCAGCAGTAAAATCTCAATATGGAACTTGTATTGGCAATACACCTACCTGGGTAAATGGGAGTTTCTCCTGCCAAGTGTTTGCTCATGAGGGAATCTTGGGTTTATGTAATAAGTAGCATAGCTCTATATGAAAAGTGCCACAAGATAACTTGTGCTATAATTTGGCTTCTGACTGACTTTAGGCAGAGCTACTGTGGCCTGCCGGGAGGAATTGCCCAGGCACATGCATATTGACATAGTTCTGATTACCTACTGATAATCAAGTAGTACAATATGTAATATGAATTCTGAATAAAGATAACTGGTTAATCATACTGATAAGAGTGTTGCTTTCTCAAACTGTGTTGCATGGAACTAATCTAAATTAAGGGTGATCAGAGCTGTCAGTAAATAACAGATGACCTGCTGTTGTATATCCTGTATGCAGGCTAAAAACAAAGCTGCACAGTGCCAGCAGTAAGACTCCGCCTGTGTGTAACTGAATTTGGACAATAAAGACATCTAGTGAGTGGAATCAAATCACTTTAGTGCATCATCAGCGTGAGTGATACAAGGCCAGACTTTGTGAAACACTAAAAGACATTATTCTATAACCATAATTAAGATAAATAACTGTATTCAAATACTGGATAGCTGAAATTGTCAGGGCTACATGTCAGTAATGTTAAAGTGACCATTTTCCGATTTTGCAAATGTACAAATTAAATATATACACTAAACGTGCTTACAATATGTTCATAGACTTTAATGATTTACAAATTAATGAGTGTTACAGAAAAAAGTATCCCTTCAGTTCTGAATGAAAAATTATGTTTCACAGGTAAATTTAATATCTCTATATCTCTGCTGGTGTCCCATTGTCAGCCATAGGACAATAAACCAGTTGTCCTTAGTTTGTGCAGAAATGTATTCAGAAGTTAAATATCTCTAGTAGTTAGCTGAAAAATTATAACCCTGTCCTTTACCAATGTCTTCAAGTGTCCCAGCAAGTCATGTCAGTGTGATAGTGAAGCAGCATGAACCATACCAGGGCCATGAAATTTTATTTTATTATTTACATTCAGTCTTCTCCTGCTGTGACTTGTCCGGATGTATTCTGCAAAAAAGGTCCATTAACTCCTTAAGTAAAACTTGTGCCTTTTGCACCAGGAGCTGTGTCATGTTTCTAAATGTCATGAAGACACTGCTCGTAAGGACCTCAGCCCTGACAGTCCCTGGCATCCACATCTCACACATACAGTTGCTATCTTTTGCGTCTCCTCTGTTTAATGATAAAAAGGTTCTCATCTGTTGGGTACATGGGTGCAGAGCGTTCTTTCTCAGCCATTTTCCGATCTCGAGCTCTCCTCTTTGTCCTCTTCTTCCTCTTCTCTCCATTCTCTTGCATCACCTCTGACCCCTGCCTCGCACCAGTCCAGGGAGTGTGCGATCTGCTGTGCCTTTGTCCCTTTGATGGCAGGCCCGCCTTTCTCCCTTTCCGCTGCTTTTTATCTTTTTTCTCTCCATGTCCACCTCCTCTGGGAAAGTCATCCGCTTCATCAAAAATTAGTTTAGCTGGTGGCAGTGGGTCTCTTAAGGTGGGCACGGGTCTCTTGGGTTTCCATCGTTTCACATCAGTGCTTTTCTGCTCTTTGTTCTGACTTAACTTATTTGTTTTGGGTGTTGCATTCCTAAAGTCAGAGTCACTAAAAAAGATATGACTGCGACTGGTTTTGTGGTTGTTAGGGGTTTGGTGGGGTGTATGGTTAGGTTGGTGGTTGTTTTTGTGATGGTTGAGCTTTTGTTTCTTCTTTGGTGGTCCTGGAGTGACAGGAGTCCCTGAGGTGGTGGGGAAATAGCCATTTTTCCTCAGATCTGCCAGTAACAGACGCACAAAAGGATTGAATTAATTTTTCCAGACATGTAGAAATGTTGTCACAGGATTACTGGTATGATGAGCCAATGTCAGATTAGACCAACATCAGGTAAATGTTAGACTGTTGTTCTTCGCCATGTAGGAAACAGATGCTTATGTACTTTTTAGTTGAGAGATGAGCAGCAGCAGTTTACAGTCTTCTAATATAAGAAAGTGAATAAGCACATTACCCAAAATGGCAAACTATTCTATGAAGAATTAACTCAGTGCCGAGCTATGCTATTTTGGAAACAAATTAGAGCTGAGACCTAACATTCCTTTCTTTTAGCTGATTTTATTGACCACGTGTTTAAAATGCGCAAAAAACTTGTGAATAGAATAAGAAAATGTAATTTTTTCACTCCACAGATAAAAATCAAGCACAACGTAGAGAATAGTAACGCAGTAACAGTCGCAAGCAAAACAGTTGTTTATTCGCAGGATCCTGTGTGGGACTTACCTTGAACCTTCAGCTTTATCCTGTGTTGCCTGCTCTTGATGTCTTCCACACTGTCGTAGTGGCTGATGAACGGGATGCTGGCAAACACACCATTGAACATTCTCTGTTTTGTGCATGCCTGAGGGGAACACACACACAAATGCATAACATGTCTTAGTGCACACACAGATTTCACATCCACAGACAAAAAATTATCACTGTTGTCACCATAAAATGACAGCTTCAAAAAAAACAAACAAAATGAACTACTCACATGGCCAAAGTGTCCTTTTCTGGAGCAGTTGTAGCAGTAGGCAGGAGATCGACCCTTGTCCTCTTTCTGCTTCTTTACAGGAGGCCCTGTCTCAGTCTAAAAAAAACAAAAAAACAATCCCCAACAATATATATAAAGCTTAAACCAAAAAAAAAAAAAAAAATTCAGATCTTTTCTTCCTTTTTTCCTAATGGATACAATGTAACTATGGTCTAACTTACTATTTGTCTCTCATCCTCCTCCTCAGCTCATCATTCCCATGCTCTCTCTTGATATGGGCTGCTATGCATTGCACGGTGAATATGGATGCTGATATAAAGCATTGATTACTGAGGTTATAGTTAGAGGCCTGGTAATGACCCTATATGATAAGTAAGCGCCTGTGAGTTTATGTGTGTGTGTGTGTGTTTTATGGACACAGGGTCCCATCCCCTATGGGCCAGTGTTCTGAAAGCCTTCCATGCTCCAGTGAACACAGCAAATATACACTGATATAGAGAGAGAGAGAGAGAGAGAGGACACATGGGCACAGAGTATTTACACACACACACACACACACACACACACACACACATACAAGGAGAGCTGAAAACACCTTAGCACTTATCTAGGGTGCCCCTCTAAGACCTGATTCCAAGATTACAAATGATTTGTGCTAGTGTCATTTCTTAAACATAGTTTAGCTAACCTCCCCTCTCTTTTCTTCTCCTCTCCCTTCCTCATTCTTCCCTCTTTTTTCCACCCCACATCTACCCCTCACATTCATCCACCCCTCCTCTCTTGTTCTGTCTCTCTCTCTCTCTCTCTCTCTTTTCTGCTTGAGTAGTTTTGCGGCAAAAAGGATGAATGCTATTAGAGCGTCGTGTCATTATCGGGTCAGGCCGGCCGGGCCCATCTCCATCACAAAGGCCAGGAGATCACAGACCTCTTGCAAGCGCATGTATATGCGCGCGCGCGCACACACACACACACACACGTATGGCGCACACCCTAAGGAGATCACAGTCCCCTGCTCAAGCTCCCTCCCAACCTCCACCCTTCCTGCCCCTCTTCCCATTCATCTCTCATGTAAATTGGATGTAGGTCTCCCTCTGTCTCTCCCTCCCTGACCTTGGGCTTGTGTTATCTTCACATACTCTGATCCAGCACATAGACAGAATGAATGAAAGCATGCGAGACAGAGTGGAAGAAAAAAAGAAATGAAATCCCCTCCTTTTCTCACACCAACCTGTGATAGATGTCTGTAAACCCGGAGTAAATGCAGGTCTATATGCATGTGCGTGTGAGGAGTTGTCTGCCTCATACAATATTAATTAACTCCTATTCCTGCTCTCTGTTTTCAATCTGTGCTTCCTATCGGGGCATCTAAATAGCTAACAGGGTGAGGGCCGGAGGGATCAAATCAGTTTGGTGTCTCACTCTTTCTTTGTCAGAGGTTTGAAGATGAGTCTTGGAAGGTCTGGATGTGAAATAAAAGTCAACATAACAAAGGAATATTATTAGACTGATGTAAAAACATCCATTATATGGGGTGTAGTATTTGAAGGTGCAGCATTGATCAGGCAACTATCTTTGCATAGTCATGCATTACTTTACAAAGGTAACCTGTCACATCCTCATCCTATTAGCTGATCTGCTCCGAGAAAGTCTCAGGGGACATTTTACAGACTGGAAACTCATCTAAAGAAAAATATTTCATAAAAGGCTGAAACAGTTAACATCGTGGGTCTGTGTCTTTGATACTTGACAATGCATCACTATTACTTACAACCACCACCCCCCGACTTCCCTCCAATAAGTTATGCACCCTGGCTGGAAGCTGGCTATCAGTAAGTAATGTCCTGGAAAAGCAGCTCCATCAACGTGTGACTTTTGATGGGGTTTGTAAATTAGTAATATATCAGTTGTTTGTATGCTTCAATTTTATGAATAACATTGTCTCTGGTGTCTCTTATAGTTTATTTTTACATGTCGACATTTTCTTGTTTGACTTGTTTTCTGCAGTATCTGCAGTTTTTTTGCTCAGAAATAAAACTTAAGCTAATCAAACAAAAAACAAAGAACAAGGAACAGCACAGCTACACTTCTGCTGTTCCCAGTGGAACATTTCAGACATTAACTTCCTTGACAGACATTTCCCAACATGGGAGGCCACAATGAAACAAGCGTCTGTATTTAACTAAGAGTCGTCTGAGTGCAAAGACAGCAGGAGAAATCTGAGCAAGATCCACTTCCTACTGATATGACATGAAGAGCTTCTGAAGTTGTTCACAGACAAAAAAAGAGGACTGAAGCTGCAAAGGGGATGTTTTAGAATATATATGTGTGTGTGAGAGAGAGAGAGAGAGAGTGTGTTTGAGAAGGTCCTAAGGGCTTTGCTCTGTGGACACAGACAATCAGTCATCCGTGGCTTCTCATGCATACACACAGACACAGGAGCACTCCCTGTCTCTCTCTCTCTCTCTCTGACTCACACGGACTCACTCACACACACACACACACACACACAATGTTTTCCCACAGTTGTCCCAACACATTTACTGTGTCTTTTTAAGCCCCACTCTCTTCTGCTCCTTGCCTTAGCTGCTGGTGGCAAAGCTGTGATAATCCTTTGGCCAACACAAAGCAGAGACTGTTACACACTACAATCTGAAGGAACACACACACACACACACACACACACACACACACACACACACACACAGAGTTATAAAACACAATCTGAGAAGCAAACAGGCTACTATGCACGTGTGTGTGTGTGTGTGTGTGTGTGTGTGTGTGTATGTGTGAGCATAGGGGGTGGGAACTGAACAGTAACGGGTGGTGGGAGTGAAGGGGCCAGGGCCAGCGGCGCTGTTTTGCATATGTTATTGCAGCAAAGGGGAGAGGTTTGCATATGTTACTGGACCCAATGGGGACCAACTCTGCATGCTTTATCATAGGAAACAGCCTCACAACACAACAGAAGACTCCTGGGCTCATACCAAAACAAACAGACCCTTGTGCTGCGTGTGTGTGCAACATGCCAGTATGTACATATTAGGTTAATATGGAGAGTTAATTAGACAGTCGCGATTAACAAACATGAAACGGCTATAAGGTGAACATCCACTCAGAAAGAACAGAAAAATGAGCCGGAGACCACACTGGTTATCCTCTGATTTTCACGCGGGAATTTGAACTGCGCTATTTCCGAAATTGCTAAGAAATTAATTAGCATGTTTACTTTTACTCATGGAGAGGAACAAGAAAATCAGTAGTTCTTAGGAGACAGTTTAAGGTGAAGGTGTGCATGTCATTAAAGAGCCTACAGAGGAGTCAGGAGGGTTCCCTCTAAATAACCAGATGTGATTCCTGCCCCCATTGTGTCTGCTGGTTCACAAAGACTCAGGCCAAAGCCCTAAACCTGCGCCCTGCGAGGACACACTCCCATAGTCCAATTCCCAACGGCTCTTTCTATCTCCTCCTGTCAGTCAGCCCATCAGTCTGAAGACAATCAGTAGGAGTCCTGATTTTCTCTTTAGAGTGAGAAAATGCTCCTGGAATGTGATGATAATGTGATGTTGGGGTGAAAGGCGGTGGGTTGCCACCTCTGGAGAAAACCCCCCTTTTGGGGCAGTGAGTGGACGTAATCTGGTCACACCGTGGAAGGCGGAACAGAGGATACAAGCTAATCTATTCAAATCTAAGTCCAAGTCATTCAATTTCCATTCTCTGCCCTCACTTATGAGTTGAGAGGCTGCTCTCCAGTGTGGCCGGAGTGAGGCCATGCTTTTAAGGAAAAATATTACCCTCTTCACTTCCAGCAATTAGACAGAGCTAACAAATGTGGACATGTGGAAGGGATTTAGATGCACCATACACAGATGGACTGAGTCTCTTAGGCCCTGGTCAGGATGCTAAACCCTGATTTTACATCTCAGCCAACCAATCACACACAAACACACACCAACACACCCATAGCAAAATTGACACCATCCAGCTAAGCAGAGAGGCACAAAGACCTGCAAAGCCTGCAAGACCTCTGATAACACCGCACCTGTGTGTGTGTGTGTTGTGTGCGCGTGTGCATGTATGTGTGTACATTCCTATGGTTCTGCATGTACATCCAGCAGTGTAAGACATTTGTACCTAAGAAAGAACACTCGAGTGCAGCGTCCCTGTCCTGCTGAGTGATGACCCTGAACGAAATGCAAGGTTGAATGAGGATCTCTGTTTTGTTTTTATTTATTCAACTGAAAATCTTGCTGTTTTTTTTTTTTTTTACGTTTTTGTTCTCAATGCTACAGTTTATTTTGTTCTTACAATTAATTACTTTGTTCCAGAACAGCTACTAAGAAATATTTTCATTTGCAAGCCAAGAATAACATTTTCAACTTTGCTCTGTCTAACCATTACACTCAAAACCCAAAATACAAAAAAGACAGAAAAAAGCATCAAGAAACTGTCACCAGGGCAGATATTTAAACTATATGATTAAATGCCAATTATATGAATTATATTCAGGTCCTTTTTTAGTTTGTTTCATGTTGTTTCCTGTTCTTTAATTTGTTCTGAATTTGGGTTTGGTGTTTCAGGCCAGGGTTCCCAAGGAGGACACTAAAGAAAGACCTAAACTGAGTGTCCTTGAGATGAATGTGACTGGAAGAGCACAAAGAGCACACCAGTTCACTACCCTCCTCCTCAATGAGCCGTACTACCCAAATTGACTTTACTTTCTTTGCCCGGATGACCTTTAACTGGTAATAAAACTAGGTTGAAGATATATAAAAAGAATTTCTTTTTCCAAAATGTCCTTTTGCACTTCCTGTGCCACGAGTGTAACAGTGTGAGGTACAATAAAGAGGTGAGAGCCAATTGAGACGGGAGAGGTGAGAACACTGGAGTCTGTACTGTACAATGATGAGACAGCAAAAACAGCCCCCTGAATGGAGGTGGGTTTAAGGGATTTTTGCAAAGAAGCATTTGAATTGAGCCCCGTCCTGTAAGAGGAATGACAAAAAGAGTTTGGCAGACAGAAGCAAGGACAGAAGTGGATTAAAGGTCACAACTTAAACCTGTCATTTCAAGTTCAGAGAAAAGAACAGAGGAGGTAAATTTGACATGGTTCATTATTATATGACTTTTGGGGTTTAACTGTTGCATGGAGATGTTATTAAGCTATTATTCATTTCATTTATTCATCATTCATTTCTCCAAATGGATATTTATCATTCTTTTGATGCTGTTTTAATGATAATTTTTTCCTTCCTTGTAGTTACATTTGCATTATGGTTTTATCATGTTGTTTCTGCTAGTACTAAATATTGAAATTGTCAAACAAAAAAGTAATGAGATTTCTGTAACTAGCAATTTGAATCCAAAGCTGGTTTAACCTCTTTATTCTGCAATCTTACTCGCCAAAATTATTCAGATGTTATGCTGATTTGAGGAAGATTATTAAATCTACAAAGACAATAATCACATGCCACAGAAGTATGGTAAAAAAGTAAAGTATACACGAAAATTTATGACTAAGACCTTCTCTTAATTGGATTCTGGAATAAAAAGCAACTCCCCATTTGTCCACTGAAGGGCGCTCCAACTCAACACAACATGCTAAAAAGGCCCAACAACAAAGTCATGCAAGACTGATGCCAACTGCTTCATTGAGTTAAATTAAATGTGAGGAAAGACACCCTGCCATGACTATTAACCATGACAGTAAAACAGTCAGAAACAAACACGAAATGTTTCTGTGAAATACAAGCGTGTAGGGGGGTTAGACTCTCTGTGCTCAATTTAAGCTTTGACACTTAATGACTCATAGATATGAAAGGTTCAAATAGCCATTCTTGAATTCAGCCAACAAAATTGGAGGAAAAAGCAACGAGGAATGTTGAATTTTATAGACTAAATATGATTGTAAGCACACTATGCATAATATGATTTATGTTGAAATGGACAAACTCCAAAGTCGCACTTTTTGAAAAATACTTTTTTTTTTTTTTTGGCCAGAGAAATGTAAATGTATTTTTTTTCTAAGAAGACGATTTTAAGAGGCAAAATGTCCTAACCTTGGACTAACAAAGGCTTGTGAGGATCAAGCACACAGCATAGAACCTTCTAGAGAAAGACAGTTAGACAAAACGGTATAAAAAGGTACAACATACTAATGGAAAGGGGAAAGGAAGCCAGTCAGGTGAGAAAAGGGAATACCAAATGGAGTTTAAGGAGAGGAGCTCAAATGACTTCATTTCTGTGTTGAATAAAAAGGTCACAGACTGTTTTCTGTCAGGCATCCTGAGAGACACTCACACGTGTCCCCGGAGAAAAGATCAATACGCACACACTGATACTGCCGTGAGGAGAAAATCTGCTGGATACACCCCTCGCACACACACACTCCGGGCAGTGGTACCGATCAATAAACACACACATACAGGTGTCACCACCACTATCTAAAGAGCGGCCAATCAATGCTCACACACTGATACACCTGTACCAATCAGCTGCTCCATGCTCAGACTCACTCTCCTGTCTCTTGTGTTTAATACACTCCCTCGGCTCCTTCCTCTCTCTCTCTCTCCCCTATCCTTGTGAATTGCTTACACACTCACTCGCTCACTCGCTCTCTCCCTCCCTCCCTCCCTCTTTCTGCACCTTCGCTCTCTGTACATTTCTGCTATGAAGGTGAATCACTTTGAGTCTAGTGTTTCATGGATTCTTCTCTTCTCATCATCACACCCTGCCGGAAAGAGTGCATGACTTGTTTGATTGGGCAGTATCCTACAATCAGAGTCTCAAAAATAAAGAAAAATCATTTTTTCATTTGTCAAAGGCAGCAGGTCTTTACTTCCTGCAGTAGCCAGAGGGTGGCGCTCTGGTCTTAATGCAGCACAACACAGTCCTGACAACACTGACTGAAAGAAAAAGTCACTGTGACATGCGCGTGTTTGTGTGTGTGTTGCATACATGCAGTTATGCATGATCTTTACATGCATTAATGCAGCTTGTGTAGCCACAGCAGGTCAGTAAACCTGCTCTGTGCCCTTTACTGCTCATCCTCCAGCCATCGCCTGTGTCCTCTATACTTGCTAATCTCAAAAGTATTCTTTGCCTCTCTGTTTTATTTCAACTTGTGTTTGGTAATAATAACATAGCTCTTTTTGCCTTCATCCAAACACACACACTGTTTGATAAAAACTCACTGTGTGGTGGAATTATAGTATGCTTTGTCAATTGAAAAATATAAATCAGCATTGTGGATAACATGGATGGTAATCATTTAAATCTCTCAAGTGAAACTGCCAATAATAAACAAATGACGTACGTCAACAATGAAAGAAAATGTATTAGCTACAGGGCCACACTATATTTCTGGGTTTTGCGTGTGTGTTGATTGGAACAAACACAACACAAATTACTCAAATTCAACATTAACAGCATTTACAGAAAAGAGCAAAGGCCTCTGTCCGAACTGAGACTCAATAATCAACAGGAACAAAAAGCAGCAGGAGAGTGATGAGAAATGTTCAGATGTGATCATTCGTATGTCCTGATAACAAAATTAACACACGCCCACCTTCCACTGAAAGGAACTTCAGAGCTGTTTTTGTTGTTGAAAGGGCATTCTGGGAAACGAAGGAAGAGCCTCAGAGATATACACATCTATATTTTAAGCTAAAAAAAAAAAACAAAACTGGAACTCATGAAACGTCACACTGTCAGATTTTTTTCAATTATAATGTAAGTACATTGTTGAGTGACAAACACAAAAACAGTAAGGGGGAAGGAGGAGAGCAGATGGAGTCTGCAGGAAGAGGAGCAATCCCACGCAGTAAAGCTGTATGCAAAAGAAAGAAGTAAAACCAGAGTGACTGTTGGTGTGTGCGTGTGAAAGAGAGACAGACTAAGAAAGTGTTGTTGAAGTAAACCTGTTCTTCACAGGAGAGAAGTTAACCTTTCTGTGTGAATATTACTGTTGTGTAAAAATGTTTTCAAACCCACATGACACAGACAAGGTGAAAATGTTGTGGATCGCTTTTTACTCAATTTACTGCTCTATATATTTGTAGAGGTGTGTGTGTGTGTTTGTGTGTGTCCATGTGTGTCAGTATCTTACTTTCTCGGTAAATACCCCAGGGCTTTGTGGTCTATACTGTGTGGTTTGGAGGAGTTTGTTAGTTGAGGGCCAGGTGCAGGCAGACAACACATACACTCATGGAAGATAAACGGACCCAGCGCACGCACACGCGCGCGCACACACACACACACACACACACACACACACACACACACACACAAACGAAGGATAAATGGACCCAGTAGCAGGGAGGTCTGACAGAATGCCTTTTCACACCTGGCTGAGCCCAGCGGAAGGTGACAGAGTCACATCTCCCAAAGCGGGGGCACTGGCACGCACGCACACACACACACACAGTCTCACACACACTCACACACACAAACCTACCTTCTCACATTGGGGAGTTCAGGGTCATAAACAGCATCATGAATAAAATGAGGCTGTCTTAAACAGAAGGAGCTCTGTGTATGCATGTGTGTAGGTGTGTTTGTGTGTGAGTGTGTGTTTGTGTCTGTGCAGGCCCCTAACCCCCATGCCAGTTTGGATATGTAACGACCTTCTGTTCCTAGTGCTTAAATGGCTTAAATACTTCAATTAGACCTGGGTCACAATCCTCCACCCGTTAAAGCACATCGTCTCTCTCTCTCTCACACACACACACACACACACACACACAAAAATGGAGGTTTCATCAGCCCCCTGAAGCAACCAAAGAATCTTTTGGCTGCTCATTCATCAGGGTCTTCTCCGCTTGTTTGTGGTTCAAAGTGAAACTCTACAGTGGAACATATAGCATCCCCTGCCAACACATGAGCAACAATTAAACTCGGCTCCCGTCCTCTCTGCCAGCGTCTCCCCTGGAACTTCTCTGTCCCGCTGCCTCCTCCTCCTTCCTCCCTCTGTCTCTCCCGCCGTGCTACCCTAACGCTAACGATGCTGCCTTTTCATTAGACAGCCCCTGCTAATTAATCTCCATAGAGGAGAGTGACAGATCTCTCCCAATACACACATACACACAAAGTACACGCCAAGATATATGCAAACACACACTCTTCTTCCCTCTCTCTCTTTCTCTCTCGTCCCGCGTGGCGTTGGCAGCCCATTTCATGCTTTATCACGTCTTTTAATTGACAAACAAGCTGCTCTTTTCTCTTAGGCTGAGGTCTATATCACCCCCTTACTCAGATACTCACACACACATACACAAGCAAGGAGCTAAGAAAACTAGTTATCTTTTCAGATTTTTGATTAACACACACAGACACACACACAAATAAGGACATGTCTCCTAACTGACATATGGCCCAAGTGACTGTCACACAGTTTTCTACTCTTTGACACATTGTTGCCCCACCCTGACATACACACACATTCATGTCATATGTGCACTTTGGTTGTATGTAGACAGGAAAAAAAAAAGCCTAGGTTCCCATCACTCTTGGCACTTCCTTAATCTGTTCAGATGCTTTTTTTTTTTTTTTCCCTGCTATGGTTCACTCATCTGCTACCTGGCAAGGTCAATACCAATCACACTGGCCTTATTGAGTCTCAGTGATTGTGCGACACCTTCACTTTCATTTTGCTCATGGAAAAAAAATCTTTCTTCCAGCATTACATGCTAAACTGCAAACTGTCTTGTAAAGACAGCGGAAGATGCCACATGAGGACGATAGAGCTGAAGGATATCAATCAGGACCATGAGGTGATCTGTGTTTAGAGTGTCATTTATTAAAATGCAGCCCACAACCTTCACAACAAGTGCTTACAAGACATGAATAGGTAAAATGTGGGCCACTTTCCAGCTCAGTTAGAAATCTGGACTTGTTGGATATATAGTTCAATGGGTCAGGATATATTTTGCATATCAAGGTTTGACTCCAACGAGAAAAGCTCTGCATGAAGTGTCACATACTACAAGTGGATCACTTTGAGCATGCTGTTGACTTAGTCGCTGCCCGCACTGCCACTACCTTCTCCTCCAACAGCTGACTCTACTGCAGCTACTATAACCTGCGGGATTTAGTCAAATTGGTTTTACAGAAAACAAAAACTTTTTCAGGATTGTTTTAATAAACTATTTTAAAATCGCTCTTCCACCTGTTACATTTTTCTCACAGCTCTGAGGGTCTGATCTGGCCTGATCATTAATGTCACTCACTGTCCTGAGAGTTGATATTTTCTTATGAACTGAGAGTTACACCCTGTCGACCACTGAAATTCAACAGCCACACTGCCTCACTGACCATACAAGGAACTTTTATAGACCTTGGGTTTTTATGACACATTATGAATGTACAACATCCATATGTGTCCATCATGTGTGTATGAGGATGGACTAATTTCTGCTCAGAGCCCCTGATGAAAATACAAACATGTGAAGCAGTGCTAAGGCCAAAGTGTGAACAGCACTGGTATGGCGTTTGCCGACAGTGTGGTTTTTGTGGAAGGATACTCACTGTGATATGGTACTGTCTCCAGATCTGTGGGCAAGCCTGACAAGACAAGAAACCACAAGTTGATATGATCAAGAGGGGGGAAAAAAACAACTCAAAAGTTCAAATACATACGTTTTTTGGACATGGTACATTACAAGAAAAAATGAGATTAAAGAAAGGAAAACAAAAACATTTACAGGAAAATGTCTTTCTGCCTTTTTATTCTGAATGGACCAGTTAAGACACAAGAAGAAAATGGACTTGGATGGATGGATGTGAAGTAAGTTAATAAGAGACGCTGATGAACAGAAACACTGTAGAGGATGTTAACTGAAAAGGAGACCATGCAATTATTTCTTTGTCAGCCATACTCATGGAGTCTCTTCCACGGCCTCTCACTAAACCTTTATCATTGTGATTTTTCAGTTAACTTAAACAGTCAGTAAGTCAGTCGTTTTGTCCCGCTGTAGTAAAAGTATCATCTCTGAGACTTTGCCATGCTGTTCCTTAAGCGTTCCGACATTCTTCCCTGACTGCCACCACTTCCCACTGGGAAATTGAAAATGCTGCAGTCGCCGCAGGCAACAGAATGTATCTACTTACACACCTACTGAGTGAGAGAGAGCGAATACGGGAGAAGGATAGGACAGAAGGACAGATTTAAGCCTGCTCTGTGAGAAAAGCCACATGTTTAGTTTTCTCATGCATATGCTAAAAAAGTTACCATATACATTTGCATGATGTGCAAATTCCCTAACTATTTTGGTCCAAAGTGTTTTTTCAAATCTTGGCCTTTGAAGGAGCCTGTAAAAAGCAGCTGCCATTTTTCTGATTTAATCTGCACCTTTTAGATTTGAATACTGAGATGGACAAATATGGATTTCGACAGCTGTATCTTCCTACACCTCTCATCTAGCTTTCTTTCCTTCAACAACCCCTCCACCCACACTCGCTCCCTCCTGTTTGCTCTCTCCCTCCAGACCGCCGGGGTAGTGTGTTGTTGTCGAGGGCGACAGGCGAGGCGAGCGACACACTCGCGCTCCGTCAACCGTCTGTCTTTAATGAGAGACACAGAAAGGCCCAGGGGACAGAGACCTGACTCTCTTTCTCTCTCAAACACACACACTAACACATACAGTATAATTTGTGAGCGTCAGGGAAAAAAAAGTTATGTGCTCCAAGAAAGGGGTAATTACAATAGCACACAACTTTGCAGCCATTACTGCTGAAAACAAAGAGAACGCACAAACAAGATGAAAATGAGGATCTTTACAAAGAGCTGAGAAGCAGCAAGTAAGAGAAAAGAGAGAAAAAGGAAAAAATGGACTGTGTGTCCTGGTCTCCCCTCTCCCTCTGGTGTTCACCTGGTTACTCAACCATTACACAGAGCACAGTACATGACTGACGGAGAGAGAGCAAGAATGAGAGAGGGTGAGAAAATGAAAGAGTGAGAGAGTGTGTGAGGTGGGGGAGACAGACAGGCCCTTGCATACACACTGCGTTTTCCATTCTATGGCATTAGTGTAAATGGCCAAGGTAATGAACGTTGCGGTGGGATAATTGTCATTGATGGTCATTAGATTCACCCTTCAGTGCCAACACGTACACACATAAACACAGACACATACACACATGAGCCCACAGCTGGAATATGCAGCATGGCAGAGACATAACTAAGCTGTAATTGCTGAAGTGTATCAATTAATGTGAACAGCAGCGTGTGGTGACCCCTGGTCACTCATTACCACTGAGAGAGAAAGAAAGGGTGGGGGGCAGCAGCAGCAAACCAAGGCAGGATGAGACAGGGCAGTAAAAAGAACATTGGGGGGGTTAGTTTTAATCTAAATGGGCTTGGTGCCTCATCATGTTTACATTAGGTAGTAATTGTTCCGACTGCAGGCTGCACACATATATACACAATTGTTTTTTTTCCCATTCCTTCAAAATTTAATTCTACTGCATTTATTTCTGGGCATTTGTCTTCATATCATCAATCATTTAACTGTGTAATTGCTTATGGTATTGATTTTTCAGCACAACAATGTGTCAATAGAAAAACCATAAACTACAAAGAAAAGGTTTCCAAAGTTTAATGAAGGTAGCATGCACGAATTCGCGCCAGGCCTTACTGCCATACATCAGACCATGACCTCTGGCGATGAAGTGCATTTGCTTTTATGAAGTCAAGTTCGGCTTTATCTCTGATTTGAATTACAAATTAATAAAACATGACCCTATAAGATACTCACATCAAAGAAGTGTCCTGTCATGTTGCAGCGGTGACACTGTTTGTGCCAGTATGCCCTCTCACTGCAGGACTCATACAGGTGACCAGGAAGACCACAGTTGTTGCAGTGTCTGTTGGGACATTCACTGACGACATGGCCTGGGGTGCCACAAATGAAGCAGGGCAACAACTTCTGCGTACACAGAAAAACACATATATACACACACATATAGGTTAGCAGATGCACAAACTTGAGCTCATCATTGTGTATAAGCTGCTGCTGTTAGCAGAGCGGAACTGACTTTGGGCTCAGGGCAGTTCTTGGACAGATGTCCAGTCTTGTTGCAGTTTCGACAGTTGACATTCTTGCCAGTATAGTATCTGCTCGTCATCCGCTGAACAACTATCCTGGCACGCTTGTCTTTGTTATATATCTGAGCCTGAAAAACAAATAATTAATTCATCATCAATATGATGTTGATGGTCTAAGGCTTAATGGATTGTTCTGTCTATGTCCATAAATATTATCCTCCAAGTCTAAGTGATTGAGAAAAATAGGTTCATGCTGTGAGATCAAAATATGGATTAATGACAGCAAAATATTATTTTTAAATGTCCCAATTGGCACCTACCTCTTTGTCCTTGTCAGAAACTAACCAGCTGCTCTCGTCTTCCTCTTCAGCATCTGGCAGGAGAGAATAAACTGAATTTTAAGCTATTGCAAAATGCTGTTGCTGAGTTTTATGCCCTGTGAGAACATTATTATGTATCCTTACATTTTGATTAAAGCTTTCTGGAATTCAAAAATCTTAAGGCTGATGAATGTTTTCAACCACTTACAAAAATACAGGAATAACAACTCAAACATTTTTTAAACTAAACAATATTTAATTAGTAAAAGATTATAGTTCAGTATCCAGAGGCTTTAACAGCCATTAATTTGCGAGAACTGATTAATGATGCAAAATGTTATTCAAGTGTGCTGATTGATGAAAAAAAGCAAGGGTTCGACTGCATTTCTCTAATAAATAAATAAATTTAAATATAATGTATCTTTACACAGAGAGAAACGATACTATTCAATTACATATTTTGCAAATTATCACAACTGTCACTTTATGGCAGTTGTCATAGTTTAAATCATTTGAATCAATTTGTGTTCAGGCATTTTTTTTCATTAATGTAACAATATGAACATGATTAATAGCTAGGATATTATGAAATCCCAAACTGATAAATACAAGACAATATCCAGCCCTTTTAAGAACTCGAAACCTTCAAAAGCAAGTTTAGTTTCTTGTACAAAGGACACACATACACACACTGAAACTGACACCGTGGCAGCCCAGCACATCTGTATGAAAGTGGCACTAACAGCACCCTGAGGGAGACTACTGTATTCTCCTCAGGCCCACAGAACTGTAACTGACATCCAGAAATTGTAACGTACACACAAACACACGCACACACAGAAACAAACGACACGTGTACTCAGCATAAATTATGTGTTGCTTGCAATGACCCACACAGACTCACATGCTTTCACAAATACATACAGATACAACCATGCATCAGCCCCCGCGATTAGCTGGTTGACAGTCTTTAGCCTTTGGACAAACATACAGCCTTGAGCTATAATCAAATATTACACTCTTCTTTGCCCCCCGCTCTCCGTTCCTTTTTCTGACTCTCTCTCTATCCAGCTCCTTATCGCTATTCTGCTCAGCCCTCCTTCCTTTGCTTTTGCACTCTCTCCATGTTTTCTACCCCTCCCATCCCACCTCAACCCAACCCCCTCTGCCCGGGGATGCACGGCTGCAAAGGGAGGTTATCACCTCTCTTCCCTGTCAAACAAATTAAAATGGCTGTGGTTTGGATGGGGCTTCTTCTTTCTGCCATGACCTTCACCTAAAACAAACAAATAAATAAATAAATAAACAACACACACAAATAAGCCAGCTCCAGTGTTGTATGACAAAGCTTGTCATATAACCACATTGAGTGAATTTAAGGTTCGTCTCCATTTTCAGACCCACGCACCAGAATTTATGCTGATCACTTTTAAAGACTGTATCTTATAATATCAATCACTGTCTAGAGTAGTCGGTCCATCAAGCTTTGACTTTATGATGGTGGTCATTTTGAATTAATTTCATTCAAGCTGTGGCTATATGAGATATAATTCAAATTTTAGTTGCAGACTGGTTTTTAACTTGGAGGCAATTTGTAGCCAACACGTTTTCTCCTGGCTCTCAAAATCACTGAGGGGACAAAGTCAGTAACTTACATATTTTTTCAAAACTGCAAAACAATGAATGGTGACAACAAATGTGAAGCAAACTACCCTGATAGCTATCGTAAAGAAATACAGGGGACAAATGCTCAGACTGGAGCAAATGCAATTGCCTTGCACTTTAGAGAGAGGCAGAAGGGGAGGCATAAAAAAATAAAGGCTTACAGTTAATCTGCTATAGTATTACTGTATAATATCCATTTTATTACCAAAGAGGAAATCTAAGATGTGAACAGTAGTTAATTTTTTTGTTTTTAAATCATTCTTTTGTCAAAAAAAATTGGTTAAAACTGTAATGATTATACCAATCGACTTCAATTAAGCCGCCCAATTTATGCAAATCTCTCTCAGTCAAATGGGGGGTAAGGGGGTAACCCTTTAAAAGCACAAACATGAACATAGACTAATAAGTCTTCAAAGAAAGTTGCATTTCAGTGTAGTTGACGGCTGTCTGATGCAGCTGTTGAAATGGATTGGCTACTTTACTTGATCCTAACTTGCTTCCAAAGAACACCTCAATTCTGTAAACATAAAAAATGGTTGATGAATATGAAATGCATAAATATGATATGTATTCCCATGTTCCCATCCCATCACATCCGTTCCCATGTTTCCCATGGTGGTGGTGATGTTAGGTTTAGTTTTGTTTTTAGCAGTGAACAAGTGAACTGGTGTCTGAGCAGCATTCACCTACTGTGAACAGACTGGGGGGCCTCAGTGTGACGTGTGTGTGTGTCTATGCACACGTAGTTAGTATTACACAAGGACCTGCCCTCTGTTAATGGGCAGTTTGAAAAGGAAAGCAGTGGTCAAAGGTGTGTACCTCTTTGTGTGAGAGAGAGAGAAAAAGAGAAAAAGAGAGAGAGTGTGAGTGTGTGTGTGTGTGTGTGTGTGTGTGTGTGTGTGTGTGTGTGTGTGAGTGTTAGTGACTCAACGAAAGTCATTCCCATAGCGTCTCCCGGGGGGACTCCCCAAATAAAGAGCAGGAAGCTTTCCCTTAATCTAAGGGCCCCCCATCTTACCAATACACACACGGATAAAGGGTGAAGCTCTTTGTCACGGCCGAGGAATCAAACACATGGGTAGGGATGAGGGGGTGGGAGGAGGAGAGGATGGAGGAGGAAACGAGGAGAGGGTGGGTGGGGGTCTGTTGTCTGTACACTGGGTGAAAATATGCTAATAAACCTTGAGGCCCTGTTCAAAAGCAAACCATCAGAGCTGCTCACTCCATCGTGGCCCAACAGATCTGAAGGAGTCTGGAGCTGAATAAGCAGATGGCAGCAGTTTTACCACCAAGCAGCTGAACGAACGAGAAAGAGAAAGAGAGAGACAAGCCTCTGCCAAGTTGACTGCAACTGTACAATTTCAATAGATCCAGTGGCAATGCAAGTCTGACAGCCATCTTAGAGGTCAAAGCCCAAAGAGGACTTGATGTGATAGATCCACAGGCTGATCTAAGTCACTTGCTGGAAAACTGAGGAAAGACTCCTTTGAATTTCTAGTTCTCCTGGTTTCACCAGTTTTTATTGTACAGGACAACATGTACATTATAACATCACTCCTCCGTCAAGGGAAATTCAGCACAATGGTGTGGAAGAGGGGGATATGGAGAAACAGAGGGAGGGAAGGATCAGGGGAGAAAAGGCGACAGATGCTACCTGTCAGTCTCATAGGTACCCTGATTACTAGGAGATGAGGAGGAGAGGGGAGGAGGCTGCGTGCCAGTTCATCAGAGCTGGCAGAATAGAAGAAAACAGAGGAGTTGTGTGTTTGTGTGCGTGTGTGTGTCTGTGTCTTAGTGTGAGAGAGGCAACGCTTGTATGTGTGTATGAATACTTTGAATCTGTCCCTTGTACCAGTGAGAACAGAACGGAAGTTACGTGTGGCTAATGAACCATGAACACCCTGCTCTCCTGGGGTGACACACACACACACACACACACACACACACACACACACACACACACACACACACACACACACACACAAACAGAGGAAATATTGAGGGACCGCAAGCAACATCCTTCTCATGGGACAAGGTCCAGACAGGATGGTTTAAGTCTGATAACTCAAGGACAAGATTGAGAACGTCAATACCCGCATCCATCCTTCATTGTGGCAGTTTCTCCTGACAACAAACTGCAACTGTAGCCATAAACCGGTTTCCATAAAAAAGAGCGCGTGTGCGTGCATGCGTCATCGACAAGCTGTTCTCCCCTCTGTTTCAGCAACATCAAAGCCATGGACTGGCCTGCCTTGCCCCTATCCCGACACTTAAACAGGCATCCCAAGCCAGCCAGCCCATTGTATTATGCTGTTGACCGGGCCCATTAACACACCAACCAGTACGGGTACACAGACATACACACTCAACACACGCACCAAATGGGAGTGAAAGAGAGGCCCCCCCCCCCCTCCCCAAAAAGAGGTTATGTTTGATACTGAAGCAACAGGGCTGGATTAGCAAAACTATACATGACAATAGTGAGAGTGGGTGGGAGTGAACTGTGTGCGTGTGTGTGTGTGCGTGTGAATGCAAAAAAGCGTTTCCTTTGTGACATCACCCTTGCCCTACAGCTTTGCCCTCTGCAAGGTTAAACACACCAAAGGGTTAGCTAAGTCAGACAAGTCACACACACATACACTTGCTCTTCTGCAACTCGGCTCTTTTGTTTGACATAAAAGTCTGTCCGAGGATGTAAAACACAATAGTGAAGAGAGTAGGAGAACAAGTAAGATGAACAAGAACAGTGGCAGGAAGAGATAAAGTCAAGGATGCCTGGGCATGGGCCACAGAGCACATTACAACACAACAAAAGAGAAGTGGGCTGAGTCTGAAGCCCACAGGACAACAAACAACATCCAGGTAGAGGAGGAGAAATGTTGAGAGAGATAATGCTGGAAGACAGTGGAGCAAATTGGGCAGCAAGGATGAAATGATATGCAGCACAAGAAGGGGTGAGACTGAGTATGGCAGTGTGTAGATGTTTGCCATGCAGGGATAGATCAATACCCGTACAGGCCTATTATAGATTAAAGCAGCAGATTTCATTTGGCTTCATTTCATGCTACTTCCTTGCCTATTTCCACTGATCTCTCTGTTAGACACACAGAGGGTGAGAGAAAGAGTTCAAATGCCCAGAATCAACTGAAATGCATTTTAAGATTTGCTTCATTTACAAAACAGATAAAGCCAAATTGTCCTCAAAGGCAAATAATTTAAATGTCTTCGGGTAACGGAACACAAAGATTTACTGATATCAGTTTCTAACCTTAAGTGCAATTCCACAGTCACAAAGGATGTTTGGTTGATTTTCCAACTCTCACTTATAATTTAGGAGAAACTTGAAACTTGAAACTTGAAGATCTGATCACAGGTTATTTGGTCATGTTGCTATGCAGTTGCAGGTCAATTCAGATCAATCACAACCCACATAGTCTTTCAAAGGCATATTTAACAGTAAATAAATGTGAAATTATTTCTAGATTATACATAAGAGGATTTACTTCCCAAACATTATTACTTTTGTTGTAGAATTTAAGACATTATATACATACTCTTACTTACTCTGCATAGGCTTGAAATTAAGACCAGAACCAGGTGTGTAGTTAGATGGATCATAGGTAAAAATGCAAGAGGTGTTCAGGGGACTGGCAACATCACATTAGCTAAAATACATGATCAATGAAAGGATGTCAAACATCCCAAAGGTAAATATGTTATGTTCAAAAAATATCTCTGAACTGGTAAATGAATGCTTTAAAAGGTAACCCATAGTTTGTCCTTTTGACCATTGAGGTGGTTATTTAGTATTTTAATTTGTAAAGATAAGTCCCAAATGCAGTCTGAACAGAGTCTAGAGGAAAAAAAGCAATTATGTGGTATTGAACATCATTGAGCACAGACAGAGAAATTATTTCTTAACAAATGACATCCTAAAATCACCAAAACTATACCCAGCCCACGTCTGACAACATCTGGTTGGGTAGCAGACATTTTTCTGTGCTGGTTACATTCCAAGTGCTCCAGAACATAACGGTACATATCTGAAGACATCTGTAAAGGGAAGACCAAAGAGATGTTTCTCGATTTTTTCTCGCAGATTTTTGATGCTTGTGGTCCCTGCTGAATCGGCCTCGCGTTCAGCCATCACATATTTCATCACAACCCATCTCTTGCTATGCACCCCCCTGCTCCCCACCCTTGACATGTTGAGTGCTCACCCCTGCCAGCCCGTGCCACCTCCTCCTTTCCCCTTCACCCCCTTCCACGCCATGTTGGCAGCCAGGGCAGGGCAGGTGGCCAAACCTGTCAGTCAAAGCACCGTCGCCACGCGGCAACACCACAGACACCAATTACCACACAGCGGGGGCGCGGCCTGGCAACCGCATGGCAACCACATGGTCCAATCAGGGTACACAACAACAGGGACCAGGAAAGGCCAAGAAAAGTAAGCGATGCTGTACGTGTGTGTGTGTGTGTGTGTGTGTGTGTGTGTGTGTGTGTATGTGTGCGCGCGCAGTGGAACCACGTTCAAATTATTCAAAACCAAGATGCCACATGTCTGCGGGTTTGACAAAAGACAGGTAGTCATTGTGTCCTTTTAATATCCGTTAGATGTCCCTTTAGTGTAAATTTTCAATTAAAAGGCAAAAATTATCTCAAGTCATCGGTTGATAATCAGAGTGGTTCTAATTAAACACACGGTCCTGACTCATGACCAGTTTTGCTGGCTTCATGTTTAAAAAAAGATATGAATTAAAAATTGCCCCAAATCATGCTTGGATGGTTTGTACCTGACACATTACAGGACATCAAGAACAGTGCAACATCCCCCAAGGTTCGTCCCAAGTAAAAAAAAAAAAAAAAGACACATTTACAGTCCTAGCAAACAAATCAAACAAATCACCTGGTATCAAATTACAACATTGGCCTAGACTTTGACCAATGAATTTGCCTTAGGTTATAAAGTTCATTAGGGCCTATGGAACTATGGTTATTAACGGCAGTAAGCCAGCTCTAACAAGCCATATTATCTGGAAACACAAAGTCAATGTATCAAAAAGTTTTTAAAATTACACTATATGATACAAATCTACAAATCACAGCACTCAGTATAATTATAACCAAACAACTGTAAAATTTGTTGATAAATTGACTAATCAATCAGAACAAATAGATTTTTTTTAAGTTGTAATGCCATTACCTAAGAGTTGAGAGTTTGAAATTGTGAGGATTGGGTTTTTTTTGTTTTTTTTGGGGGGGTTTTGTGCAAATTGAGTGTCTCTTTGATTAAGAACTATTTTTTTTTACAATTTGAACAACACATTTAAATGAAAATAGTTGTCAGCTCAATCCGAAATGTAAATTGTAACCGCATTTACCTGTATGTTTAAACTGTACACTTTCCACAGTTGTCCGTATTAGGAAAGTAAAAAAAAAAAAAAAAAAGGAATTACTCTCTTCTATCTGCTGCCCCATGTATTTTGATCGGTAGGCCCATGAGGAACAAAGTTCTGAACAGAGTTTTAACTTCACCCACCACAATGGCAAAGCAGCCTCAGTCAACAAGTGTTTATATTTTATGGTCAAATTCAAACTCATGTATTGCTAACAAATAAATGTTGCTGATAACACTGACCAAATTATTCCGGGCGTCCCCTTTTGTCTTCTGCGGCAAAACACACCAACACATCAACACACAATGTCTGTAAGGGGCAAATATATTTTAATAAAACCAGTGAGTTGCAACCTCAATTTCATTTTGATGAATTTCCTCCTGCGGGAGTGAGCCAGGCGGTGGGCGGGAGGGCGGGAAGGCGGGAGAGCAGGAGAGGGAAGTTAGGTGATGGGGGCTGGGAGGCAGATAGAATTTTCATGATTGTTATTTTTGTTATTATACAGAGAGAGAAAGGGAGGGGGCTTTAGATAAACGCCGTTACTTTATCTGAGGCATTTTGTGGAGCGCTCCATTATCGGGCAGGTTGGGCACGTCGAGGGGGTTATTTTTCTGAGGGATCTTTGGCCCCGGTAATTAAGCTCCATTCACCAGGCCCTGTTCCCCAAATTAAAAATTTGTCATTAAGTGGAATTTACCATAATGCCTTTTTATCTGCCGGCGCTTCAGCATGCATGTATGCGCACATGTTTGTATGTCTGTGTGTATTTGACTCTGAGTGTGTGTGTGTGTGTGTGTGTGTGTGTGTGTGTGCGCAAGTGGAGGGAAAAAGTAAAGGAGGGGCAATAGGAACGGACAACCAATGAGGGGGTAGCACTGTGGTCGCAAACACATACAGGTACACACACACACACACACACACAGAGGAGAAAGGGCAAATTGAAAATCTGAAATAATCCTGGACAGCAGCATGCATTTGCATGAGCAAACAGCACGCCAATGCACATACACACTCACATTCACACACAAACTCGTCAATCCTTCAAATCCAGAGCCTATGGGGTAATTAAATAATGGTGCTTTAAAGTTTTAATTTAGATTTGGGTTTTTCCTTCCTCCTCCTACTGTATTCCAAACAGCTTTCTCCCTCTCTCACACACAATTTGCCACAGTGTGTTATAGGCTTCATCCAGAGAGATAGCCCTCTCTGGGCAGGGTACATTTGAGGGACTGAATGATTGAAGAGCAGAATCTCTGTCTCTATAGGCTTTATAAAACAATACAATTATTAGTCTTTAATTAGAGCAGCCCCTCTGTGGGACAGGGGACAGACGAAGAACAATAGAGGATTAGAAGAGGAGCTCCTAATATGGCTCTTTTATCACTTCATTCAAATACAGTTTATAAATGCATCCAGCTGTTTTTTACCTGGCCAAGTTAGAAGTTGGCCGTAGATTTAGGAGAGAACTGGAACAAAATACCGCCTCAGGGCTGAAGATACTTAAAATTTCCATTGTCTTTAAATGGTTATTGTTAGTAATTTATGTCAAAAATAATGGTGGCACCCTGGTGGTGTAGGGGTTTAAGGATCCATCCATGAACCATGACGTCCTCTGTTGCATGTCATTCCAAACCTCTCTCTCATCATTTCCTCCATGCTATCTCTACTGTCAACTCCCTTGAAAAGGCAAAATCCCCAAAGAAAGGTTTAAAAACACAACTGTAACATTGTTTTTTTTTACTTAATGTATCCTTACTTTTTTTAAACCTGTTACACAATTTAAGAAGATAATAGATTGCGTCGCTGATTAAACATCATTATTCAATACAAAGCAACTACTGTATTATCTTAAATCAAGGCCCAGCAGTATGATTGAACAAGTCAAACAAGAGACTAGCAGGAAATAGCATTTTCTGTGATGTTAGACTATGTTTCATGATGCGTCAACATGAAATTCAAAGCCAGCCCAATAATTCAATTTTGATGCAAGCTGAAACCAAAACACATGCATTAACACACAAGGAGAGAACCAGTCACTTGCTAGAAGATGATACTGAGACATCTAACGTCACGCAATGGGGACTGAAGCTGTAAAGTGTGGGCTGTGATACATAATGGTGAATAATGATTTGTAACGTCACTGGGTGTAAAGAGTCAACTCCGCAATGTTGATAATCAAAGAAACTCACACTTCCAACTGTGGCAGCCCTCCCTCTTCCTCATGCTCCTGATCCAGGGACAGGAAAGTCCATTGACTCAAAATAAACACGAAATATGCCGCACATGTATAAATTATTAATCCTTTATTTCACCAGGCAGATTGCTTGAGATAAAAAAAATCTCTTTTTCCTAGCAAGGCCTGGCCTTTCTATTAATGCCTCTTGGAGAGCCATTGGAGAGTGAAAATTGGGAAAACTTTTATTTCCAAGAAGAAGACAGGGGGTGATTTGGTGGAGGGACAGTGAAAAGGAAAGCAGAGGAAGAGAGGAGGAGAAGGAGTAGGAAGGAGGGGCGGTGAGAGAGGGGGGGGGGGGGGGGGGGGGTGGACAGATGGCAGAGGTTATGCCTGGCTGACGGGATGAGGCTGTCCTGTGCATCAGTGTGAGTGTGTGTGTGTGTGTGTGTGTGTGTGTGTGTGTGTGTGTGTGTGTGTGTGTGTGTGTGTGTGTGTGTGTGTGTGTCCCGCACCCCTTTTCCTTGGAATCCTTTCCCTCAATTTCCCATGAATCTTTGTGTATACACAACTGCATCAAAATCCATTTCACTAAAAGTTTGATGTGTTTTTGCTTGAATATCAAAGCCTGTGATTGGCTCAGTTGACTCCTTATTGGCTGGAGATCAGATTCAGTAATGAACAAAATAATTAGGTCTTCCTGCATGTGATTGACAGATAAAACCTGGTTAAAGTAAGCTAGAAATAGAGTCGAACAACAACATGCTGTCAAAATTTCTAAGTGTGTGTCTAAAATATTGTGCAGGGGGGAAAGGCAAAAAGACAGGGGGAGAGGGGAGAGATAGGGGGTCTTATTTACTGTCGTTTAATTTGCTTCCCTCTGCACCGTCCATCCCTTGGATTTTCTGACAGGTAATAAAAAGCAGGAGCTTTCCTGACAAGCCTATTTGAATTTGGATTGAATAATATAACTGTAGGGTTTCCCACATAACGCTCTGTCCAAGCGTGCAGTGGCACACAGACACTGGCAGCCCCTCTGCCTGCCAGAGTGTGAGTTTTGTGAGTGTGTGTGCACGTACATGTGTCTGTGGTGCTCACAACTACATGCCCACAAGTACACTAACTTACGAAAACACAGAGGTGCTTACGTCATGGTAGTTAATGCAACAGCAATAATGAATTCCTGCAAGTAGCCACCATGCCACTCCCATATTCTAATCTCCACATCTCGGTCTGAACCTCTCTTCCCTTTTTCTCACCCCCCTTTCTTCCTTATTCCCTCACTTTGCCTCCTCTACCGCCCCAGATCCCTTCATCCCACCTCCTCTTCTTGTCTTACCTCATGCTCCCCCACTGCCCTCCCCCCTCCTCCTGCTGCTCTCAGTAGCTGCTGAAATCCCATTCCCCGTGGGGCAGGCTAAATTGAATTGGTGTGTTTATATGAACAACAGGGCCGTTGCTTTAATATACCTTAGAGTTTATGCCTAATGCCTCCTTGCTAATACCTCTGGAGCTTGCCGGCCTCACTCAACACACGTTGCTTTTATGGTAGTCATAAAAGAGACAGAATAGCGAGGGAGGAGAACGGAGAGATACTGTGGGAGTGAGCCTGTGTTTGTAAGCAGAGGGGAGAAAGAGGTGTGAAGCCTGTTAATACATCTTAACAAGCTAACTCTGTTTTTAATCATACCTCTTTAAGATCATCCTACAGTATCCCCCTCCAGAAACCTGCACACACATGCACACACCAGACCCTTCCACTGTGGGGTGTGAATGAAAAGAAAAGAGGAGAGACAGAAAGGGAGGAAGATTTTTTTAGATTAGTGAGTAATGCTGAATAAATATCCGGAGATTTGGTTGAGGGAGTCAGTCATGCTCGTCGACTTACAAACATGCTCCATTTTCTCTCTGTCTCCCCCCTTCTTTCTTCCTTTTCTTTCTCTACCCCGTCCCCCCTTTCTCCTCTGGCCCTGTGTCAGCCTGCAAAAGGGCCACAACACAAAGGAAAGAAACGGCCTTGAGACACTCAACCCAATTACTATTGATCAGTCTGCACTCAGAGGAGGGAAATACGCTCACCTGCACACAAACACATACACGGCCATACAGACACGAATCTGTGTGGCGATATAAGGTCACTGACAGTTATTTGTTCACAGCTGATTTTTAAACATTGAGCAATGCAGGAATTATTAAGGACGGGGTATAGGACTGTCACCTTTCCCATTTTATCAGTTTTACAGCAGAAGAGTCTGGGTTGTCATTTAGTTTTCATATGGGAGGTGCAAAAAGCATAGTGGTCACACACCGGAATCACTATATTCATTTGTCGTTGATTTTGCTCAAAGAAAATACACAAGTTTAGTTCAAACAGTTACACAAAAAACATGAATGCAAAGCCAGAGAACAAGATAAGTAGGGTGATGGGGGTCACTAACAAAAAAATTTGTAGTGTGAATCCCAAACCATAACACAGTACTAAAGAATTAACTTGAAATCAGATCCATTTTCTTGCGTTATTACCGAGCACTACTTAAATCAAACCTGCTTTTACGTTTGATGAAGATTCTCTCGAACAGAGAGATTTTGTTAAAATTTATTTGAACTGAATCTCCATCATATTTTGGGATATAGTTTTTACTTGCACAACAACTCCAGGATAATTCTCTCAAGTCTAGAAATAGAGAAGTTTCTTCATGCAGCTCAATAGCTTTCCCTTAGTTTCTTCATTTCAAATCCATTTAAAATTTGCTAAAAGGTGGGGAAACCAATTACATTTTGCATTGCTGACAATTAATTTGTTTTAATTCACTACTTGCTGAGATGTAGAATCTCACCTTTGATGAAAACTGAACTCTCGGCAAGATTATTTTAAGCACTTGGCTGAATTATATTAAACTTTAAAAAAGAAAAATGAATAATCTGAATGTGAATCTGGGAAGCCTGTTTGTTAATCTTGTTCTGACTCTCGTGAATGTTGTTGAAATACATATCTAAATAAATATCTTGAAGGTAAAAAGTTAAACTGTAAAAACAAGTAGATAACAGCTTTAAATTGTGAAGTTTGGTAACTAAAGAAGAAACCTGAAGCAGAAGCTAATTCTGAGAATAACATGCTTGATGAGACTGCATAAAATCCAAATACTTTCTCTGGGAATGCATCTAACAACTGAAAACCAAGTTTGTGATGCCCTGCCTGAAGGTGCACGCATCCATGCCCACAGACATACAAAACTAGTCTCACATTAGGGGTGTGATGAACTCTGCGTGTTGTCTGGAAGCTCGTGCAGAAATATCAATGACTTAACTCCCCAACGACTTGGCAACTATCTCTTTCACTCTGATTTTATCCTCAATAATTAATTTTCTCTCCCAACGCCGACTTCAGCTTTATCGGTTTCCTGCTGGCAGAATCCAAGTATTCCATTTAACCATAATCCCCGGGATAAAAGGGCAGCCTAGGTGTGCTAATGCACAGGCATGTGTGCAGGGGAAAAGTGCACGAGGAAAGACCTAAACTGAATTTAGACATACCCAATGTTAGAAAAAAATCTGGCATACGGACGTGGAGCATGAGCTAGTCACACCAATGCAGGGCCATTTCTACAACGTAAGAAATTTAGCCCAGTAACAAGTCACATTTTCCACAGTCAGACTGATATGGAGAGTGAGGACACCCTTAGCTATATAACCACTCAAACAGATCTCAGATACAAGATGGATTAGCACAGGCAAGCCTATTGCATGAATCCAGACCGTGCAAGCCCAGCATAGCAACAGCCACGTAACCAGGGCTTGGTCTAGTGGCATAGAGGGATGGTTAGGAATGGGAGTGGAGGCATTAAAAAAAATGGAATGGATGGTGGGAGGGGTCCAGCTGAAGGGTTCGAGGGAAGAAAGGTAAAGATACGTGGTCATGTTGAATTTTTTGTCATATCCCCTCCGTGCTCGTTTCTGAGATTTCAGGAGATCATGCTGATAAATGACCTTCTCCTCATGACCACGTTAAAATCCTTTTCACTACTACAACAAACATGTTGATATCCAATTCAGGCCAAAACTCTGTACTCATTATTTAGCGCCAAAGAAGAACGATCAAACACGTGCACTACCATTCAGAGGCTGCATTTGAACTGGTATTTTAATATTTGTAGTTTACAGGTTTATATTATTTTATAATTAAATAGGAACTTTAACCACTCTGTTAATTTAGGTAATACAACCGATGTAAATACACAGTAAACATGAGGAGAGGGGAAAAAAATCCTGATTGTTATAGGAACTTAATCTTAAGATACTTAATGTTTTTTAAGCATTTTGTACTATTATCAGTTGTGCCCTTGTTTGACATGAAAAAATTGCTGACTGACTGACTGGTCTGATCTGGCATTTGCCTCCCATGACAACTGCTGGAGTATTTAGCATGTTCCACCAAATCAAACACATAAATCCTGGTATTTAAAGGCCTATTAACTGGCAATCTCCGCGATCCTAATGGGACTCCTAATTAGAGCGTTACTGAAAGCAGGTGTGAGGGAAAGGTCAAGCAGTAAAGCTTGCACTGCACATTATCGCATGGAGCATTATCATCAATATACAGTAATATATGGGGGGGGGCTACATTAGTGTGCAATCAAGAAAATAAGAAAAACAAGACAGGAAGCGACAATGAAGATGAGGAAAAGATGGCGGACAAACTGCAGTACGGAAAAAGAATGACAAGAGGACGACGATGAAGCGCGATTAACTGAAATGGTGGCGATTGCCAGCTAGGCCAGACCAGGCCCAGCTGGTCTCTGTCTGACAAGTGCCTTAATTAAGAGACATGGGGAGAAGGCTTGGAACGGCCACATACACACTGCCAGGAGCCTCTGGAGAGGAAACTGCTAAACAGCAACACTTGTGTGTCTATGTGCTACACTGCCAAACACACACACACACACACACACTCTCCTCTGGGACCTTGTGAAAAACATTGTCTTGCTATTATTAGGCAACCCCTTTGCATACCAGAGTGAGAGCATACTAACCCTAAACGTGCGTCTTTGTGTTTGGGATTCTCCCTCTTATGCTGTTGACTGTTAAACTGAACTTCTGATCTCAAAAAAGGTTTCATCCCAACTGCTACTGGTGCCACTGCCCACAGAGCTGAAAGAGGGTAGAAGAACCAGGCAAGTGGGGAATGGACGAGTGAGACTGCCTCTGGCCCCCTGCTCCATTTCACGCAGCCCTTTTCTCCCGTTCTTTGACCCAAAAATGTATTAATATTAATACATATCCCCTATATATATATATATATATATATATATATATATATATATAAAAAATAAACCACCCTTGGCTGCCAGTTAATAAAGCCCTCTCAACAACCCCTCCCTGCCCGAAAGACAATAGGGGGAAAGTCCTCCAGCCAAATAAAAGAACAGAAATTAATACATTCCCACAGGAGGTCCTGCTGTCCCACTGTCACCCCAACAATAATTTGATTTCCTATGGATTGATTGCTTAATTACAATGATTATTATTGGTAATTGTAATTGACATTTTTCCCCCTCTGCTAGTCCCCTATCTTCCCTCTTGTCCTCCTCTTCAGATCCCCTTTCGGACAAGTGAGATGAGGAAAATCGAGAAAAACAGAATGCCATTTAAAATACTCTTATTGTCTCACGTATGCTGTTCACCATTACGTACAATGAGGGATTAAAGTGTTGAGCCTTAGACGTTTTATTTAATCATACATGAGCGTGTGTGTGTGTGTGTGTGTGTGTGTGTGTGTGTGTGTGTGAGAGAGAGAAAGAGTAGATGTCTTATGCTGTAGCTTCAGGGCACAATGTCTGCTGCAGGTCTGCAGGAAAAGGTAAAGAGAATCCTGCTCTCAGTGGGATACCCTGGTTAAATAAAAGTTAAAGCAGAGGAGTGGGATTCCCTATTCTATCCCCCTCTTCACACACACACATACACACTAAAGTACAGTGGGGACCCTCTGGTCTCCAGTTTATTACCCCTTCCTCCAGGCTACAACTACTGCAAACAGGAGGCTGCATGCTTTTGCTAAAAAAAAATATTTATCTATTTTTTTTTTTTAATGCCTGACACTCTTTCTGACACCTTTGTCAGCACATTGACATCTAATAACGGAAATCAAAAATCACAATTCATCCAGCACATTAAAAAAATAAATAAATAAATAAATACGACCATGATGAAAACCATTTAATTTAACGTCACATTCGCTCTCTCTCTATTCGAAACTAAAGACGGTGAAACTCCGTTCCAGTGGGCCAAGGCACGGTTATTGGGCTCACCTCAGGCGTGGTGAGGCTGACATCGGCTCTCCCTCTCACACACAAACACACACAGGGCACATAGAAACGCACAAACACATACACACTTTTTTCTTTAGATGCACACACCTTCACACTCCAACACACACATCTAACCTCGTAACACACTGTCACTTTCACTCACAAAATGTTTTCTCATTTCTCCAACACAAAATAATCATACTCTCATAGGTCATTACAAATATCTTTGATGCAAGTCTTGCCAGTTATAATAAATTATCAAATGATTATTGAGAAGAATAATTGCACATCAGTTCAAAATGACGTTTTCAAGGCAGCAAAGGTTTGGGTGTGTGGGTGCCTGCAAGTTTAGCCAAACTGCTTTAAATTATATTTAAATGCTTTCCCTCACTCACTCTGAAGAACAAACGGCAAGCATCAATACAAATGAGCACCTGCAGCCACAGCCACAGATGTCTGTGGGTATTTTTTAGTCAAAGTTTCCAAGAAAAAAAAAATATTTTCATAGATTATTTTGACAAAGATTACTTTCAGACAGGATGGCTTTTCTATTTGAGATACAGATAAATATCATGTGAATATAAATGTGAGCACAGAGAAGAGATACACGGCATCCCTTCAGCAGAAACAGAGCTGAAATTAGAAAGTGTCTTCAGCAGCTAACACCAACATAATAATTGCATCATTTAATACTAGTAGACAAAAAGGAGGTGCAATAAGAAGAAATTATTAAATCTATATAAATCTCAAAATTAAACATCTATGCCATACGAAACTTCTTTTTTGCCTATGTCACATTGATCAATTTCAAATTTGACCAGAACCATTGAGCAAAATCTAATATGTACATTAATTCAATTCAGAACTAATCCATCAGATGATTGTCAAAACCATATCAACTTAAAGATTTAAAGAAACTGATTCAAATGTTGCCGACATCATGAATCAGAAACAGCTCACAAAACAGTCCACAAGACAACAGCTATTTCATTTTATTCTAAATAAATGAATAAACAAACTGTGTCATCAGATCCCTCAGTGTTGTACGGAGGCACATCAGATCAAGTGTTTCATGAGCGGGTTCGAGTGTAGTATCATCAGCAACACAGAGACAGTATCTGACAGACAGTGCATGTGGTCAGCGTGAGTGCAGACAGGTTGAGTGATTCAGAGATCTTAGCCCGGAGACAAACTACCCCATCCTTCTTCTGGCCTGTCTGATCCAGTTTAGTTTCCCCACTCTCATCTCTTCCTCTGTCTCTTCCCCTATGGCTGATGCTCAGCCCTGCTGTCTCTACTCACACACAGATTTCTTTGGATAGAAACTCAAGGATCAGAATCTCGGCTGTATAAATGGCCGCTTTTCCTCAAATTTTCCATGTTAATACAGGGAAAGCTGGAGGTCAGGAGTGTTGAGTAATACAGGGCTTAAGCACAACTGATAGACCTGAATTGAGAATTGATCCATTTATGAACAGGGACGTAACAATGAAAGACAAAGGGAATTTACAGAAACTTTTTTCACGGCTGTGCAAGGTCTTAGTAAAATAGCAAATGTAAAAGGCTGAGTTTACAGTATACTTATCACTCACATGCTGATGCTGAGTATGATGATAAATGACCACAAATGTCATCTTCAACTAAATAAGACCTTTCCAAAAATTGCAAAAAACTAAAATACATCTTTTCAACAAGCACATTCCATGTAGAGACCAATTACTTATTAAGTTGCCCCACAACAAATACTCAAAGAACATGATGACCAATGTGTCTGGGGGCTATCACTAAAT